>NC_085007.1:3433143-3453143 GCF_963854185.1 Sardina pilchardus | reverse complement strand
TCTTCCGCATCAATTAAAGCATTTTCCTATGTGTGTGATACAAGGCTATAAACACAATATACATTGAGGGAGACATTATTTAAAACATATCCAATATTCAAAATTGCTCAAAATCACTTGTTACAAACTGGAAAATATGCCAAATGGTTTAATAGCAGACGAGGAGAGAGTGCAGAGGTTAGCTGTCAGTTAAGTGAAGAAACCTGTTTACAGAGAATTGCAGCAAAAACACGGATTTAACTTGCACAATTATCCTCTCTTCAGGCAGCACTCACTGTATGTGAGTCATAAAATATCATGGCATTATGAAATACCAATTGAAAAAAGATGTACGGATTGGTTATTATTTCTGATCAATTGTGCAATGCCCCCTCTTTTGCACTTTGTCTCCTCTGTCTTGATTTGTGCTTTTGTGGGGGGGGGGGAGGGGGGTGGTCATGTCATACATGATCTTATGTGATCATAAACAATATTCAAACCAAAACAACTGTACCCTAGACTAAGCTACGACACCTAAACTAGATAAGCCAGTATTTTCTCCTTTACTCAACCCATGCTACCGTACCTTCGATCCACTATGGAGTTAAGGCATCTTTTAAGAATGATGGTCTTTTAAGCAGTCATTGGTATTCCTATTGCAATAAGGGTAATGATACAAACACCCTGGGAACGCATGGAGGATACTGCCTTCATAAACGACCGTAATGGGGATAGTTCTATCTTAGATATCTTATATAAGAAAAGAAAGCTTAATCAGTTTGGAACGGCGCTTGTTGTCACGTACCCCTGTTAAGTATCTCATAAGAGCTTTTCATGTTTGCGACAGAATCCAAATGTCTTATTAGAGCTGTCAGGGATAAAGTAACCAAAAGCATCCAAACTGTGTCTAAAAAACCTTTGACGTTTTCTGTTATTGAATTATTATTATTCAGATATGATTGAGTGCGGCCTGCCTAGTGAGTGGAGGCTGCGGTGTTTCAGTCACACCAACATCTCGGAATTATCAGACTGCAAAAGGCATTACATTGAAGTATTATGAGATAATTTGTTAATGGTGCGCAAATTATAACATTTTTGTGGGCTGAAGCATACAGATGGAGTTATTTCATCTGCGTCTGGGAAGGAAGGGCGCATGTGTTTCCGTTTAAACCACTCCTACCGACTATGATTATGGTTTGTGACATGATGCAGGCTTTTCCAGGGCACATTACTAATAGATGTTGGAACAGCTCCTTCTCTCTCTCTCTCTCTCTCTCTCTCTCTCTCTCTTCCTCTCTCTGGGACTCCTCTTCTCACTCTGACATGTTTTTGTCTGCTGTTCACTCTTTCTCTCTCTCTCTCTCCATCTCTCTTTCTCTCTGTCTGTTTCTTTCTATAGCTCTCTCTAGAGCATACAGTTCTGACAGTTTCTCAACTGCTATATGTCTCCTTTTTTTTCTTGGCGCGTCCTTACACAGCTGAAACTAAACAAAATGAGCTAAACTGGCTATCAGCTCGCGTTTTTGTCAGTGCGGAGAAGCGGAGGCCCGTGGCAGACAATGTGCTCTTGATAACAAGCACATATCCATTTCCCCCACTGCCAGAGCCCGAGCGTGAGTGCGTGTACCTCTTGATAAATCGCAGCCAATTACAGCATCACAAGGCGGCAATAATGGCATCCTCAATCTGGCGAAGTTTCTCTCGGGTTCCCGTCGTAATGATGTTCCGTGGCGTAAGGCGGGCGGGTGCGGATCCCTCTGTGGGGCGGTTAATACCAGGTGTCACCGGGAAGACAGAGAGATGGGGTAATTGTCTGTGAAGCCAGCGCTACTTAGCTCCGGAGAAGGTCTATAAGTCGCCAGGCTGAGCCTGAGGCACCCTACATAATGACTTCTTCAGTGAGGCACACACACACACACACACACACACACACACACACACACACACACACACACACACACACACACACACACACACACACACACACACACACACACACACACACACACACACACACACACACACACACACACGCGCGGTATCTCGGCTGATGGGCATCATCATTTGCA
Organism: Sardina pilchardus; assembly: GCF_963854185.1. Classification (NCBI taxonomy): domain Eukaryota; kingdom Metazoa; phylum Chordata; class Actinopteri; order Clupeiformes; family Clupeidae; genus Sardina; species Sardina pilchardus. The sequence goes on along the minus strand of NC_085007.1, from coordinate 3,451,095 downwards.
CACAGTAAAACACAGAGGGAGAGGAAGTAGCATACATATATGAATGCCTATAAACTGCACTCATCTGGGCAGCCAGTACAGATTTTGCAGTGATGGTGTGTGTGTGGGAGTGTGTGTGTGTGGGGGGGGGACTGACACACATCTGCTCACCACTGGCTCTCTCTAACGTCGACTCAATCACCAAACACTTCACAGCCACGGCTCGAATTACCTCATCCTCTTGTCATCCACTCACACAGTCATTTTGTGGAACTAAAATCAGACATGCAATTCTTATTTTAATCAAAATGATGGATTTCCATCAGACAATCAATCAGTCAGTATTTCTATCTAACTAACAATTCTATGAAGGAATGTCTCTACAAATACAGCATAGGCCTAAACACACACACACACACACAGTATATATATAAATATATAGCCTACATATATATATATATATATATATATATATATATATATAGCCTATATATATATATGTTTACATGTTCACTGGTGGACACAGTGATTTCTTGCTCAAAGAGGGTTTAAATGGTGAGGTTCATGTTAATCGTGCCTTCTCTAGGGCCAGAGTTAAAGGCTGCAGCCCAATGGGCGCTGGCTGTGAAATTGAACATGAATCACTTTCTGTGGATTGTGTTTTTTAATAGCGCTGTGGGGACTGAATTAATCAATGCTGGACACTCTTTCACACACACACACACACGCACACACACACACACACACACACACACACACACACACACACACACACACACACACACACACACACACACACACACACACACATGCATTCACACTCTATCTCTCTCTCTTTCACTCTCCTAGGCCTCAGGAGGCTCCGAGTCTCGGCCTCAGTCTGGCCTCTGTGTCCACGTCTGTCAGTCGACTCCGGTCTGCTCTGCTGATGCATAGAGCACGTCTAATTAAACTGGACCAACAGGAGAGAGAGAGAGAGAGAGAGAGAGAGAGAGAGAGAGAGAGAGAGAGAGAGAGAGAGAGAGAGAGAGAGAGAGAAAGATGGGGTAATGAGAGAAAAAGGGAGCAGGGACAATAGAGTGTGTGAAAGAGAGAGAGGAAGAGAGAGAGTGTGAGAGAGAGGACAGACCACTGGACAGAAAAATAAAGTAAACTACAAAGTTATTTGACTCGTAACAGAGAATACCAATTAGAAAAATACTTGACAATGGTAAGAGACACCAACTCAAGAAAAAACAATTACCAGATACAGGCTCAGCAATCACAGTCTGGTAATAGAGATAGGCAGACCTGGTTGCCTAAAGAAAACAGGCTACATGCCGTTTACTGTGACAAAAAAAGCAATTGAGTCAGAACTGCACTTCCTCACTAGCTGCCCGAACTACAAGTGAATACGCTCCGACTTCTATCCATAATTTCAATCTATTTGTCCAAAATTCTTTGAGATTGAAGATCACAAAAATGAGATATTTATTAGGAACGGAAGATTGTGTTTGTAATGTTTGTATTTGTTTTCTTTTTATTATTATTATCCTTGTGAACGCTTTGGCAATGCATCATATGCTGTGCCAATAAAACATATTTGAGAGAGAGAGAGAGATAGATAGATAGATAGCGTGTACCTCTTGATAAATCGCAGCCAATTACAGCATCACAAGGCGGCAATAATGGCATCCTCAATCTGGCGAAGTTTCTCTCGGGTTCCCATCGTAATGATGTTCTTGCTACCTAGACAACTGGCAGCAAGAAAAATGAGCTCCTGAAAGAAAATATATTATGCCAGAACAAGTTTGTTTACACTACTTCAAGTGAAGTCTAATAATTGGGTAGTGATTTGGAAACAACAGAGGCAGAAGATTGTCAAGGTAAAACCTCTGAGAGACATCTTGTATAACCTTTAAAAAGACTGTAAAGAGCTGCAAAAGCTAATTGTTAGCTGAGTTTAGCCAAACTGTCAAACTGCCACTCGGTGACATCATAATGGATAGTAGACTGGACAAAAATATGGCTAAAGCAGAGGCATCTTTTAAAAATGAAGATGAACTGGAAATTACATACCCAGAGACTATCAAATCAGCTAAAGAAAGGAAGAAGATCAAAGAGATCATAATGAGAGAACATCCTGAAGCCCTTCTGTCTGATTACATGGGACCTGATGACAACAAGGTCTTGTGCAACCTTCTCTTCTTCACAAGTTACCCCACAGCATGGTACACCACCCTGTGCTCTGCTTGGAAATGTGTGAAGAGAGGAGGAATCAGTAGAGGAAGGCAAATTACATTGGAGGGGGAGAAGGACATCAAACTTACAGTAAACCTGTATCACAACGGTACTGTGATGGTGCAGGGAACAGAGGACAGTCTTACAAGTTTTCAGAGGACATTCAAAGACCTAAAAAATGACACTCTGAATCATAAACAGGATCTGGAGGTGAAGGCAGCAATATCATCAGGAGCTGTGACAGACCATAGCCTCACCACCTGCCCATCCAGTGATACAGGTCCCAAGACCCCTTCCTCCCCTGACACCAAAGGACTGAGAGACACCATGGTCCAATTTGAGCAGGACTACATCATGTTCAAAGAGGAAACCACACACAGCTTGCAGCAGCTTCAAGACCAACTATTTCACCCTGACATGAACGTGGTGCGACAGCTCTGCGTGACAGTCAGGCAATTGGAGGAGGCCAATCAGGAACTGCGACAGGAGGTGAGGTCTCTGAAGGAGGAGCTGTTGAGAATGGAGAGACACTGCCAGGGTCCGAAGGACCAACCTCTTGACAACAGGAGCAGTGAGCCATCAGACAAAATGACCATCTTGTCTGACAGTGCCACCAACGCTGTTGCAGTGCCCATAACTCCAGCATCACCTCCTGAAGACCAACACCGCCAGAACAACCGCCTGAGCAGTCTGGCCTTCACTTCACCATCAATTAACCATGATCAACAACGGATAAAGCCTGCAAATAAGGATAAGGACAACATCTTCATCCTGTGTGACTCCAATGGGGACCATCTAAACCAAAGACGACTCTTTCCAAAGAGTCATGTCAACAAGCTTTGGTGTCCTACCACTCAAACAGCAAAAGACATACTTCAAAAAGGATTGCTGAATAATCCATCGCACATCATCATCCACACAGGGACAAATGACCTTAAAAGAAGAGGAACTGATGTGGCAGAAGCCTTAATAGCCACCGTAAGACTGGCCACACAAAAGCATCCGGCGGCTAAGGTAATCCTCTCATCTTTGCTTCCGAGACGTGATGTACCTACAACAGTGACTGAGCAAATCAACAGCAAAGTTCTATCATTTTGTGCCAACATGTCAAATGTTAAAGTAGCTCATCATACCGATATTACCATCAATCATCTGTATGACAATGTACACATTCACAAGGAAGGCATGAAACTATTCGCAAAAAAACTCAAAGACACAGCATTTAATAGAGAAAGAATCTTCAGCCCAGAGAGAGGTAACATCACCACACATAAACCTTCCTATGCAGCTACAGTGTCCAGAGGTACAGATCTCACACAGATAAGAACAATGCTAAGACACATATGTGATAGCCTCTTGAAATAGTTGTCTGACATGAACAGAAAAGACATGAGGGTAAAAAAAAAAAAAAAAAAAAAAGTACCCATGTAAAGGTGAAAAGGTTATGGGATTATCTGCGTGTGTGTGTGTGTGTGTGTGTGTGTGTGTGTGTGTGTGTGTGTGTGTGTGTGTGTGTGTGTGTGCGTGTGTGTGTGCGTGCGTGTGTGAGAGTGAGAGTGTATCAGTGGGAGGGAGAATTATACACTTACACGTTTGTATGTACTGTATGTTGGCTCGTATGCAAAATACTTCTAAGTCTATTGTGTATGAAAACATTTTGTTATTATTATTATTTGTTTATTTATTCATTTATTACTCCCTCCCGAACTGAATACCAAGATAAAGTGTGTGTGTATTGTGCGAGTGCATTCTTATGGCTGTGTGTGTGTGTGTGTGTGTGTGTGGATGTACTGTATGTATGTGTGTGTGTGTGTGTGTGTGTGTGTGTGTGTGTGTGTGTGTATGTGTGGTATTAGTTATTGTAAGGAATACACTTGTCCAATTGTTTGTCTATATGGCTGTCTGTTTGTCTGCAGTCTGCGTCAAGTATGTTAATTTGTGTCTTGTTTTACTTGTTTTTTTTTTGTTTTTTTTTTCAGTCTCTGTCCTATGTGTGCAAAGGCCAAGTTCAAAATGGTATCTGTGTCTCAGTGTCTTGTCAATGTCTTGTCTTGTCAATGTCATGTCAGCATAATGTCAACTGTCTGTCTATATTCCAAGTATTACCTTACTTAGTTTATGTCTGTTGTCTGTTTGTCTACACACGTGGTAGTATACCTGTTACCCTCTAACCCACTTTTATTTACTTGATTCAGCTATTTTAAAAAAACAAAAAAACACTTGAGTAGTCAAACTTTCTTAATTCTGGCAAATTATATTAACTATCATGACATCTCTCAAAATTACTTGTTATAATATTCAGGGAATGCATTCTTCTTCTTTTGGAGAAAAGATAAGAGATTTAGATTTTGTAAATATCGTTAATAGTTCAGATATATGTATAGCACTTGAAACGTGGAGTAAAGGTGAACAGGAATACTACTCACTACCTAACTATAGAGAGATTAGTGTCCCTTCTATTAAACACCCCAAAGTCAAATGTGGCAGGAAATCAGGAGGAATTGTAGTTTGGTTGAAAGAATCTATTGTAAAATATATTGCTACTGTAAAAAAAGGACCATCACACATATGGCTAAAACTTTCAAAAGAACTTACACATTGCACTCAGGATACTTACTTATGTGCCATATACATTCCACCCTTTGAGTCTCCATATTACAATGAAAACATATTTGAAACATTGAGAACAGATATTACTGAATTTCAAGCCATTGGAAAAATCCTTATAATGGGCGACTTAAATGCACGCATAGGAAACGAATCAGATTATATAGACTCGCATGGATTAAAACATATTACCGAATTTAAACAAAATAACATTGTTAGTAGTCATAGGAATACTTTTGACAGTATCATTAACAAACATGGCAAGGAGATCATACAACTCTGTAAAGCAGTGGGGCTGTACATTGTTAATGGGAGAACAAAGGGTGACTCTTTGGGCAAGTTTACCTACTGCTCACCACTGGGCAGTAGTGTGGTGGATTATGCTGTAACAGATTTAGACACTGACCAAATAAGTTATTTCATGGTGATGCCACAGCTACCTCTGTCAGACCATTGCCACATTGTCATTAGTTTAAAGGCAAATCTCAATATAGAACAACAAAAACCAACTTCAGCATTACACCCACTCCCAAGAAAATACAAATGGAAAGATGCCCGACAGGAACATTACAAATCCGAACTAAACTCAATTGAACTAGAAAACATGATATATTCCTTCCTGTTCTCTAAATTCTATAACAATAAAGAAAACATCAACTTGGCCACTGAAAAAATAACAGCAATATTTTCGACAGCTGCTAAAAGATCCTTAATCAGTTGTCAACATAAAAACACCGGTAGTAAAAGGAAAATGAACACAAATCAAAACAAATGGTTTGACAAAGACTGCAGAACACTGAGAAAAGAATTGAGGTTGTGGTCAAACAAAAAACACAGAGAACCTGGAAATCAAGAAATTAGATTAAAATATCATTGCATCCTTCATAGCTACAAATTACTCCTGAGACGCAAAAAAGCTGACTATGTCAATAATCAGCTTAAACAAATTGATAATGCTCTAGACCAAAACTCTTTTTGGGACCTCTGGAAAAACCTTCACGAAACAAAAAAAGAAAATTCTTTACCATTAGTTGATGGCAATATGTGGACCACACATTTTGAAAGCTTACTGAAGCAAAATAACCTAACTCCAGAACAAACAATCTTATACTCCCAATTAAAAAAGCTTGAACATACCGAAAAAGATCAATTAAACAAATTAGACTGTATTATAACACTACATGAACTGAATACCAAGATAAAATCCCTTAAAAACAAAAAATCCTGTGGCGTAGATGGAATTTACAATGAGATGCTAAAGCACAGCACCCCTCAACTTAGAGAAGCTATCCTAAAATTATTCAATTTGATATTATCAGCTGGCCACTTCCCAGATAAATGGAAAATGAGTCAAATCACACCCATATTTAAAAAGGGCAATAAACTTAATCCAAACAATTACAGAGGCATCTCACTAGGCAGCAATCTTGGTAAATTATTTTGCGGTATATTAAACAATAGAATAACAAATTTTATACAAGACAATCAAATATTAAATTCTTCCCAAATTGGCTTCTCAAAATGTAATAGAACAACAGACCACATATACACTTTAAATACACTTATAGATGAACATGTACATAAAGTAAAAAAAGGGAAAATATTTGCCTGCTTCGTAGATTTTAGTAAAGCCTTTGATTCGGTTTGGCATGAGGGACTTTTACTAAAACTTTTAGATTATAAAATTGGAGGTAAAACATATGACGTAATTAAAGACATGTATACAGACAACATAAGTTGTGTAAAAATTAACAACAAACAAACCAATTATTTTAATCAGACAAAAGGAGTTAGACAAGGCTGTTGCCTGAGCCCAACATTATTTAATATTTATATAAACGACATAGCTAATAAACTTGAAAATTCACAATCGCCAGGGCTTAAACTTCTAGATAGAGAAATTAAATGTCTGCTCTTTGCCGACGATCTACTCTTACTCTCCCCCAGTGCAGAAGGATTGCAAGAAAATCTTAACACTCTTAGTGAATATAGCCAAACATGGGCCCTTCCAATAAACATGGACAAATCTAAAATCATAGTATTCGAAAGAAAACATTCAAAAATAAGTAAGAACCTCAACTTCACCATTGGCAAACAAGAACTGGAGCAGGTGAAAGAATATTGCTATTTAGGACTAATTATTTCGTCCACAGGAAAATTTGACAGTGCTATCAAAAATTTAACAGAAAAAGCAAGAAAAACATACTACATATTACGGAAATCGCTAATTCAATTCAACCCTCCAGTGAAAATGTGGCTCAAGATATTTGACTCTCTTATAAAACCTATTCTGCTATATGGAAGTGAAATTTGGGGCCCTAAATATAAAGAGAATTTTGATTTATGGGACAAAACCCTGCCTGAGATATTCCACTTGGAATTCTGCAAAGGCATTTTGGGAGTAAACAGAAGTTCCCCTAACCTAGGTTGTAGAGCGGAACTTGGAAGATACCCTCTTCTTATTAATATTCAAAAGAGAGCAGCAAAATTCTGGCACCACCTGCAGATAAGTAAACCTGAGAGGTACCACCACACTGCTGCCCAGCTGAGGAGTAGACACCCTGAAAAGGAACCCCTAAATCACCTCATCCAAAAATATAGTCTAGACAAAAGCGATCTAAGTATAGTCTCAAAATTAAAACAATTTGAAAAAAGGTCTAAAGAACAATATGTCAATGATTGGAAGAAAAAAATTGAACTGATAAGTAAACTAAATTATTACAAAGTGATACGAAAAGAATATAAATTGGCGCCATATTTAATTCGAATCAAAAATCATCACCAAAGAAAACTACTAGCCAAGTATAGGTTAAGTGATCATAGCCTTGCCATTGAAAAAGGGAGACATAGGCAAACCTGGGTGTCACGTGAACAAAGAATATGCACTCATTGTAATACTGGAGAGATAGAGGATGAAGCCCATTTCCTAACAACATGCACCAAATACAAACACTTAAGAGAAACATGTTATAAAAGAATAGAATACGTTTGCCCAGAATTCATTAACTTAGACAATGAACTAAAACTACCATTCCTCCTGGGAGAAGTTGATAGCCTTACACAATTAGCCTCTGAATACTTGGAGTCTTGTCACATTTTGAGAGAAAAATCCACATGACCATCAACACGTTCTGCTTATTATTTACATTATTTACATTAGTATACATTAGTATAAGTTAGTGTAAGTTTTTTTTTTCATGTATTTCTTATTATTCAATATTATTTTTTCATTCTTTTGCATTAGTATAAGTTAGTATAAGTTAGCATAAGTTTTCTTTTTTCATGTATTTCTTATCATTCAATATTATTTATCATTCTTTTGAACTAGTATAGTATAAGTTTTCTTTTTTTTACACTTCTGTATTACTCAATATTACAGCATGTATTATTCTTTGACTATTATAACCTGATTGATGCTTTGGCAATATTGTACTTACATTCATGCCAATAAAGCTTTTTGAATTGAATTGAATTGAATTGATAGAGAGAGAGAGAGAGAGAGAGAGAGAGGTTACTGGAGCATGCCTCCAGTAACACACACACACACACACACACACACACATACACACACACTGTCCTGTAATCTCAGACAGCTCTACTTTGTTGCTGCTGCCTCAGTGTGTGAACTGTGTTAGTCCGGCTGGTCGATGAGCTCAACTGATGGCGACAGTTAGTTAAGTAAGAAGTTCCTAGAGAGTTTGAGTCTTCCCAACACTTCCCTACTTCTTCCTCTCTCTCACACACACACACACACACACACACACACACACACACACACACACACACACACACACACACACACACACACACACACACACACACACACACACACACACACACACACCCGCACACCGACAGAGCCGTTTGTCATTGCAGGAAGTGTGAAGGCTAAAGGTAACAGTGCGTAAAGTTGCTGTTTTGTCTCCCTCTGGGTGGCTGTTAGGAGGGCCTCTGTAAAGCTCAAGCTCCGTGACACCGAGCATGATGGGATACGACAACGCAACACTGCATGGAAACAAAATGCACATTTGGAAGAACGTTAAAAAAAAAAAAAAAAAAAGAATGTGTGTAAAAAAAAAAAAAATGAAATAAAAGCCACAAAGTAGGAGAACACAGACATATATAAATGAGGTAGGAATTTGCGTCTCCATTTTCCCCTCAACAGAGCAGATTCTGTTACCCCTCTGGGAGCAGAAAGGACACTTAGAGGGGGCCAAAACATCTGCAGAGGCCGTCAGCAGAGCCTGTCTCATGGCTTCTGGCTGAGGTTAGTCCCTATTTGGTTTCTGTGGTTCAGGTCCAGGGTGGGTATACTGCTTCCTAAATAAAAGCCATGCAACTTGAAGGTCCCGCTCTTCGCTCTGTTATTTTACAACTCCAGCCCCATAAAACAAAAAGCAGATTCAATGCACGCTTTATTTGCTGTAATGAAAAGAGCATCTCTGTAATAAGCCGGTGGATGTGCATGAATCTACGAGACGGCGGATGACATGTCACCAAGGACTGGACTTCTCACGAGGAACAGATGAGAACACACACACGATCTGTCGCTGATGTATGTGCATGCGTGTGTGTGTTTTTCAGAGAGAGAGAGAATGTGTGTATGTGTGTTTAAGTGTGTGTGTGTTTAAGAGAGAGAGAGGAAGAGAGAGAGAGAATGTGTGCTTGAGTGTGTGCGTGTCTGTTCTTTGCTTTTCAAAAAGACCCGATCTTGACCTTTGACCTCAGTGATGTGAACTTTCGTCATGGGTGGGCACAGTAACGCCCACCTGTGTTCCCATATGCACTCGCCAAAACACAACCTGTACACAACCTAAAAACAACCTTAAAGGTAAACTATGCAATGTTTTTCATTTAATCAATTCATTCCATACTGTTATATATGATTAAATGAGTCATTACCAGTAGAACGATGTCTTTTTTTTGGCCGCCCTAATGGTCTGTAGTGGTAGAAACACGCTTGCAATTTCAGGAGCCCTCGGGCATGCACCCATGGTCTACTCCAGGAAGTGTCATGTGAAGTCTCATGAAAAGGCACGGCAGACTGACCGATTCAGGAGTTTTGTAAAATATACACGCTAAAGCTGTAGGGGAAGCTCTGCAGAGAAATATGCAAGCATAAAACGAGCGAAACCGAAAAGCGAAAGCGAAACTGGCGAAGAAATTGCCAATCCTGCATAGTTTCCCTTTAAAACAACACTGTAGGAATACGAATACTACGAATGAAAGACCGGTGGAAAACTCCTAATGCAAAATGACATTGAAACGTATTAGATGCCAAATAAAAAATGAAACTGAAGAGAAAAGAGATTCTCCTCCAGTGAGTGCATCAGTCTACACTGTCCAGGGCCAAAATGGATGAATGGTTTCCATTTTTAGAGCATGAAACCAATTCAATTTAATTCAACTCAATTTGTGGGGCACTGGAGTATCATCTTCTAGAGTTTTTGGAGGGAGAAAAAAAAACACACAACCCAAACACAGCATGAAAGAATCGAAAGGAAAACATGGCCTCGGGCGAGGACACGCGGGCGGGCTGTGGACATGTGCTCCATACGGGTCCCTTTGCTTTGTAGACCCCTAATCCCGCCACGAACCCTAAGCCCTCCTGAGGCCGGGCGCCAATCTGCAGCCCACATCAACGATTTGTTGTGGCTTAGCCTCGGGATCTCTCCTCCTTCAAAGAGTAGGTGCATGCAGGGATCGCACTGAGTGCTGAGGCCTTGCAGTGCTGGTGGTTCAGTGTTGCTGCTCTAATTTTAGATCGTTTAAAATGTGAAGAATGCTGCTCCAGCAACACTTTAAAACACTCGCTAAACGTTGGGAAATGTCAGCTAAATCCGGAGCCTCAAGTTAACTTCATGCTAATTAGCTATAAAAAAATAAATAAAAGAAAATCACACCTCCTGGTACACTTTTCTTTTGGCACGGATTCTGGCCTATACCTTCCCCCCCACACAGATGGCTGATTTATGTGCTCAGGTTTATCTTTGGTTTCAAACGTGCGTCTGTAACGCGCTACGTGAGCGTTATCGTATCACACACAATGCAGCGCGAGCGTGTCCAGATTGCTCTTTCATGTGGCGGAACCTTGCCCAAGCTTAGATGGCTCTGGAACGCGGAACACAGCTTTCTTTCAACAGGAACCTACGGTGAGATGCTGGCAAGGAACCTTCCCCAGAGTTAGTAATTAGTGATTCACATCAAATACCCCCCTCCTCTCCCCACCCCACCCCCTAGCAAAGGCCTGTAGGAGAGGAAGAGGAGAATCAGTTATGGAGTAAAGTACCTCCCTCCTCTCTCACAGGTAGCATATGTGGCACAATGAGCCCTAAACATTATTCTAAAACTGATTTTTCTAAAACAGTTTTGGTCCTTAATGACGGTCCTTAATCACGTTAGAAGCTGGTATAAGACCCAACACAAACGTCCAACTTACAGTAGCTGTGTCTTGACGTTGCATGGCAACCATTCAGATAGAGGAATCTATTTTTTGGCGGAAGAATGATTATCTATGAATACATTGTTAAATTTGTCATTGCTGTGCCTTCGTTTTGTGAAATCTTGCCGAGTAGAAATAGTAACAGTTTTAGAAAAGCAGCTAGAATCAGCTGATCTAAAATTTGCTTAAATGAACTCTTCCACCAGGCAGTCACAGGGCAGATCCCCAGGGCACCTCTGTGATCTGCTGTTAACAGCAATTGGCAACATCAACGAGCATAGCTCGTAGCATAGCACATCAGTCTTATACATCTTGTAGGAGTGTCTATAGGTAGTGACAGCCCCAGATCTCTCCTAGATAGGGTGTGTTCAGTGTAGAGTCCGACAGTTCCAAAACTTATAGGGTGTGTTCAGTATAGAGTCAAACAGCCACAAATCTCTCCTAGATAGGGTCTGTTCAGTGTAGAGTCAAACAGCCACAGATCTCATAGCGAGTGTCTAGCGTAGGCTTTGACACAAACATACCTCATAGCAATGTCTGATGTAGGCTTTGACGCAAACATACCTCATAGCAATGTCTAGTGTAGGCTTTGACACAACCATACCTCATAACAATGTCTAGTGTAGGCTTTGACACAACCATACCTCATAACAATGTCTAGTGTAGGCTACTAGGCTTTGACACAAACATACCTCATAGTGAGTGTCTAGCGTAGGCTTTGACACAAACATACCTCATAGCGAGTGTCTAGTGTAGGCTTTGACACAAACATACCTCATAGTGAGTGTCTAGTGTAGGCTTTGACACAAACATACCTCATAGCGAGTGTCTAGCGTAGGCTTTGACACAAACATACCTCATCGCAAGTGTCTAGTGTAGGCTTTGACACAAACATACCTCATCGCAAGTGTCTAGTGTAGGCTTTGACACAAACATACCTCATAGCAATGTCTAGTGTAGGCTTTGACACAAACATTCCTCATAGCAATGTCTAGTGTAGGCTTTGACACAAACATTCCTCATAGCAATGTCTAGTGTAGGCTTTGACACAAACATTCCTCATAGCAATGTCTAGTGTAGGCTTTGACACAAACATTCCTCATAGCAATGTCTAGTGTAGGCTTTGACACAAACATTCCTCATAGCAATGTCTAGTGTAGGCTTTGACACAAACATACCTCATAGTGAGTGTCTAGTGCAGGGGTTTTCAAAGTGGGTGCCGTGACACATGCTCAGGGGTGCCGCGGAATCTCTTATCTCTAAGACTTGATAATTTTAAAAAGCATTATTCATTTCAAAATTCATTTTATTGCACTATCAATTGAAAACTTATTTGCAGCACAAACAACAATAGGCTACAGTTTACTGTATCGTACTGTGCTGTATGTAGGCTACTGTAGGCTACTTATTGTTATTGCCCTACGCAACGTCAACAACAGTTCGTTCGGTGACTTCGTTCGTTATTCCGTATGGCGGAGTGCAGGTACAGGCGCAATGGATACGTTTTTAAAGAGAACACCATGCATCTCCACAGGGACAGACCTCGGAATCTGACCAGACGAAATCAGCAAAGAGAAAAGTGAGGCAATATAACGACTCCTACCTCCAGTATGGGTTCACTTGGTGTGGCGAGGTAACGTGTCCCACACCAGTATGCCTGGTCTGCAGGGAGACGTGGGCTAACATTGGCTACGGCTATTGGGGAAGTTTGCGCTTCAAATACGAGTTCACTTATGCTAGTGGCCTTTGCCAGCTGCTCGCTAATATGAGGACAAATTTACAGAGAACTTTTTATTTTGCAAAGAACTGGCCAACCATGCTGCCGGAGATGAGTTATTCAAGGTGACAGATGAATACTTGAGGAACAATAATCTTAGTTTGGATATGTGCGTAAGTGTGTGCACTGCCACTGACGGGCGGCCTCGATGACAGGTCGGGTCAAAGGCGTCGTAACGAAAGCTATATGAAACAGAATCCTGCCATGGTAGCGACGCATTGCATGTTGCAACGGGGACCTGACGGATGTATTGAATGAAGTCGTAAAAAATAGTTAATTACGTTAAATCACGTCCCCTTCAAACACGGTTATTCACTGCCCTCTGCAGTGAAATGGGTTCAGGTCAGGTGGTTATCACGTTGTCTCTTCACATCCTGATCACCATTTATTCAAAGTTCAATTAAATGAGTTGAATGAGAGTAGTTCATTTGAATAAAACAAAAAAAAGATATTAACTTCACCTTATCATAGAAATGCCTATGATAAAAAGCAGTGTTGGCCTATCCAACATATCACAAGGTTAAAGAAAATGGCATGAAGTACAAATATAGCACAAAGGAGGTTGAGAGTAAAAGTGAAAAAAAATAGGGGTGCCGTGGATGGAGAGAAATATGTTTAGGGGATGCCGTAAGCCAGAAAAGTTTGGGAACCACTGGTCTAGTGTAGGCTTTGACACAAACATACCTCATAGCGAGTGTCTGGTGTAGGCTTTGACACAAACATACCTCATAGCGAGTGTCTAGTGTAGGCTCTGACACAAACATACCTCATAGCGAGTGTCTAGTGTAGGCTTTGACACAAACATACCTCATAGCGAGTGTCTAGTGTAGGCTTTGACACAAACATACCTCATAGCGAATGTCTAGTGTAGGCTTTCACACAAACATACCTCATAGTGAGTGTCTAGTGTAGGCTTTGACACAAACATACCTCATAGCGAGTGTCTAGCGTAGGCTCTGACGCCTACAGATCAGCAGCAGACAGGTGTCTATCTGCCACAGAGTCGGCTTGTTTCACGCCGCGAGGCAGTCAGTCAGAGAGACACTCCTGGCGCTCCATCTGAAGCCTGCTCCACCTGAGGGAGACGCATGAAACTAGACTTCACCTCCACAGGAGCCAAACCTGTCTCTGCCCCTCAGCACTGGCTGCCACTGTCTTAACAAGTCAAGATGCAGCCGCTCCACACACGCACAGATACACACACACACACACACACACACACACACACACACACACACACACACACACACACACACACAGACACACACACACACACACACACACACACACACACACACACTCACACACACACACACACACACACACACACACACACACACACACACACACACACACACACACACACACACACACACAGACACACACACACACACACACACACACACACTCACAGTGCTACAGCACACAGTGCTACAGGGTGCGTGTGTGTATGGCGAGCGCACATTGTCTGATAATCACAAGCACTTTGGGGAAGATGCCTCCACTGCTGTGGAACTGTGCAGTCAACAACAGGAGAGAATGGCGCTGAATGATTGTCCTCCACCCTACAGCGTGCTGCTACCAGGGGACAGTGGAGGGAATGGAGGGGGTTTACGAGGTGTGTGTGTGTGTGTGTGTGTGTGTGTGTGTGTGTGTGTGTGTGTGTGTGTCTGTGTGTGTGTGTGTCTGTGTGTGTGTGTGTGTGTGTGTGTGTGTGTGTGTGTGTGTAGCGTGTTACATCCTGAGCTGAGCCCGCATCCAAGCTCCCTAAGGAGAGGGAAAAGCACCAGAGGACCGACTGCTGATGTCATTCCTTCAAAGTGAACCTCTACAAAGCCAATGAAAAGGGAGAGTGAATGTGTGTGTGTGTGTGTGTGTGTGTGTGTGTGTGTGAGAGAGAGAGAGAGAGAGAGAGAGAGAGAGAGAGAGAGAGAGAGAAGGAGAGAGAGAGAAGGAGGCTCCGGAGTCTCTGTGTAATCTGCTGGGGAGCTCCATATGTTGGAGAAGGAAACATGTTGTTTGAATGACGGCTGCTGACATTCTATGTGAGGAGTCATTGTCTCTGCTCTGCATAGAATCTGCCCCACTCTGAGAGAGAGAGAGAGAGAGAGAGAGAGAATCCTTTCATATGAATCCACTGCAGACATCGATCCCACTGCTATAAGAAGCTCTGAAGGCCCATAGCCCGTCCTGATAATATCTCTCTCTCCATCTTTGTAGGCCATGTCTGTCACTCATGGCAAAAATGAGGTGTATTCAGAATGTCAGGAGCCTAAACTGGAAAACAACTCTAATCACATCCGCTTGTTGAGCCATAACATTGATTCTGATGCATAGACTGTGTAAATAATGACAATGATAAACATACCCAGAATTTTTTTTTTCAATTTGGCACTAAAAAAGGTGCCTCAGAGAAATGCCATAGAGGAACCTTTTGTGGTATAATAAATAAAGATCCATATACAGTACTTTTGTACAAAACAATAACATACAAACGATAAAACAGAATTCAAAACTCAGGTCAACAGCATTACCAATTTGCCGATCGCTGAATCTCTGTCAGAATCAATATTATATTGCTCGACAAGTGGAGGTGATTACGCCTGTTCTCTGGTTTAGCCTTCTGGCGTCCTAACGCTCATTACACTGAGAGGAAGGGTCAGTTGCTCTGCGGCTCAGGGATGAGGCTCAATTAACGAGCAGCAGTATTAGCTAATAGCTATTGTGAGTGACGGATTTGCAGATTTGATTTGATTTTTGTGATACTTGCACTCTGAATTACCGGTGTGTGTGAATTCGACTGTGTAAATAAACGTGTCATCTGAAAACTAAACGGGTTATTGGTATCAACACTAGCCCATCATCGTTGGTAAAACAGAACTGAATAATCGAATAAAGAAGTAAGCTTGTCAGTTTTAAAGTAGTCTGTTTTTTGCAACCTGGCAATATGAGTTTGTAAATACAAAGGGTCAGAGAGGCTAACTTGGGGTGTGTGTGTGTGTGTGTGTGTGTGTGTGTCTTACTGGGGGTGAGGCATGACGTGCGCTCGTGCGTGTGTTTGTTACCAGGGGTGAGGCATGACATGCGCTCGTGCATGCGCGTATGTGTGTGTGTGTGTGTGTGTGTGTGTGTGTGTGTGTGTGTGTGTGTGTGTGTGTGTGTTACCGGGGGTAAGGCATGGCGTACGCTTGTGTGGCTGGCATGAGCATTCGGCTGGTTCCCAGGGCGTCTGTGGTGGGGCTCTCTGCCTGTTTCATGTGCGGGGAGCAGCACTGCCCCGGGTCCACACATCTGCAGGCTACATCCCAGCCTGTGGCCTGAGGGCGTGTGGGTTTTTTCCAAATGGCAGCCTCTCCCAGATCAGGGGCAGCGGAGTGTGTGGAGGAGGCAGAGTGGGAGTGGGAGCGGGAGCAGGAGCTGACATGGGAGCAGAGAAGGGAGTGTGTCAAGGGAGAAGAGGAGGGAGAGATAGGGCACAGATATGAACAGGGTGCTGATTTCACACTCTTGCTTACACATCGATTGTTGGTAAAATGATGGTTTCTCTGTGCTTTATGGACTGTGGGTTGATTCTCTGTGGGAGAGAGAGCGAGAGGGGAGAGTCTTTTGTTTCTTTTTGTCTTCGGCGAGAAGGTAGAGAAGTGTGCGGTGCCTGCCTGAGGGGGAGGAGAAGACGATATGGCCGTGCCGTCAGCAGCTCTTCATAACGCAGCCTGTGGCATGCTGGAGCAATAAGGCAGAGGAAATCCACAGCTGAGGCAGACTCATGTACTAAGATTTAGAGGTCTGCTCTCCGTCTCTCTCACACACACACTCTCACTGTCTGCCAGTAATTCTTTCTCTCTCTCTCTATCTCTCTCTATCTCTATCTCTATCTATCTCTCCCTGGCGGTCCACATCTCTATCCCACTTCCTCATTCTTCCCTTATCCTCTCTATCTGTCTATCTGTTTCCGCTGCTCGCTCGCTCTCTCTCTCACACACACGCTCCCTCGTCTGTCTCTTATTGTGTCCTTTTCTTCCCCTCTGCTCCTTCCTGTCTCCCCCAATCCCCCAGGTGCCTTTGGGTGCATCTGGCGAGACAGCCGGTATGAATTCCTTTTGGCCCTCCTCGTTCGCTTGAGGTCCATAGCCCTGGTTCATCACAGCAGGTATAAATGCGCACAGTTAATTTTGATGATGTTACCATCTAGATGAGAAAAAAAGACTGCGAGTGTTTTAAAACGAATTCCCACCAACTGGGCAAGGTGGGTCTCGAGTCTCGAGGCTTCCGAGTTTCAAAGTGATCAATTTTTTTATATATTATTTCTTTCTGGCCGTCAAACTTTTTTTGGATCCCATCCATACCCCGGGTCCTTTTAATAAAACCTGAGTTATGAAACCCAATAAATTTCACTCGTGGCACCGGCCATTCAGTGCGCGGCTGTGGAAGCTGAGATGGATCGCTTGTCCGGTGTTTCCTTGATTAATGTGGCCTACCTATAAGGTCAAATCTGAGCCATCATTTACAGGGCAGCATCTTGTCAGTGTCAACGACGAGGAGATAAATCAATGTGTATCCCCCCTAGACTATTTAATTACCCACCTCCGAGTGTTTCTATCGTTTAAAATCGAACATAAACAAAGACCGGCGTCACGTAAATTAAAGAGGAGAAAATGGACCTGTCTGTAAAGCGGAATGAGAATCTACAGTTTGTTTTTCAGGCCCACTAAAATGCGTAGGTTGCTCCTTCGACGTGTGAACCTCATCAAGACAATTAATGCCACTCGAACAGTGAGATGCAAAATGATTACGTTATGCATACCAATGAGGCCAGCGTCTCTGCTGAGCGTGTATCTGTGTCTGAGATTCCACTTGATGCTAGTTATTTCTATTGATTCATCTAATCAGTCGAGCTGATTTGCATGAGACGGATCCATTAGAATTC
>NC_085007.1:3415643-3425643 GCF_963854185.1 Sardina pilchardus | reverse complement strand
GGTTTAGGCTTGGCTGTTTGTGAGGTCTTAGATCCGACACGGTGCACGTCTGGGTCTCGGGGGAGCCGAACGAGTCGGTTGTCTCCAACTGATGGCACGTCACATGAGCCTCTGAAAGACCTGAAAGGGCCTGGAGAGACCAAACCGAGGAGAAGGAATGATAAAAGCGCCTAGCGCGCCCGCATGATGGTGATAAAACGTGATGAAGTGCTGAACTGCATTCTAATGATGAAACCTGCTAAATTAATTATAGTTCCAACCTTTAGCAATTTCTAAAGCTCGTAAATCTCGGCGCCTCAAGTTCAGCACCAAATGTCTCGCTGCGCGGGTGGAAAAAATGTTTCAGAGAAAGTTGCAAATTGCTCATTCACACTTAGTTTCACACCAATCAATGTAAGTGTATTTGATGAGGCAGTCGATGCGCAAGACAACAGCTGGTGTTCGGCCACGGACCGAGGAGATGGCAGCTTATGGGAGGAAAGAGCCGGAAGAAATGTATGCAGGCTTAGCCGCAGTCTCCAAACTTCTCAAGGCTGCGTCTGTGTGGAGCATCGTGGCTGTGAGGGGCTGTTTGTGAGAAAGCTGGTATCGGCAAAAGGGTGTTAATACCCACCACTCAGGAACTCACCAACCTGCCACAACCTCCCACAAATCACACACACACACACACACACACACACACACACACAGAGAGAGAGAGAGAAAGAGAGAGAGATTTTAATTAACGGTGAGGAAAATCTGCTTCTGTGCTGGTTGTCCCTCAACCCGGCGGGCCAAACATCTGCGAAGGGCGGGCCAAACATCTGCGAAGGCATTCAAACAGCTAAGCCTCATTGAACGCAGACTTAATCAGCCAGTGAGCTTAACGATGATGATGGGGTGTGTGTGTGGGTGTGTGTGTGTGTGTGTGAGTGTGTGTGTGTGTGGATGTGGGGTTAGGGGAGTATGTATATATGTGCACATGTGTCTATGCCTGCGTGGGTGAGAAGTTATGAGCATGTGGATGTACAGTATGTGTGTATATGTGTGTGTGTGTGTGTGTGTGTGTGTGTGTGTGTGTGTGTGTGTGTCTGTCAGAAGCATGATCGTGTGCCATACGTGCAAAGAGCTAATAACAGCGCCACACATTTTCTGAGACGGCAACAAAGTCGAAACTTAACCGCCAGCGATTACGGGCACACTATAGCGGGCACTGGCCGCGTCTCCCGCTGATATGTCCTCCATATGGGGGCATCGTGCCAAGCGCACAGCGCTCTGCCCTCCCACGGGGTTGGCACGGTGGGTCCTCTGCGGCGCTGACCACATGAAACGGGGCGCTCCCCTGTACCCCGAAACCCTCAGCGCTCGCTGGAGACCCCCCCCGTGAGAGACCGGAGCGCCGTTCACACCATCAAATGTGGGCCCCCGACACACAGCACCTCCGCTCCGTAACACATGACACTGCTGACGAGCACGGCTGCTGCAGCCTCCCACCACATGCAGACCATACAGGCAAGCATGCACAGTGCACACACACACACACACACACACACACACACACACACACGAACATGCACACACACACGCACACGCACACGCACACGTACACACACACACACACACACGTACGCATGCACAGTGCACACACACACACACACACACACACACACACACACACACACACACGAACATGCACACACACACGTACACACACACACACACACGTACGCATACACACACACGCACGCACGCACGCACGCACGCAGGCACACACACACACATTCCAATCACATTTTCCAACAGTCTTTTCCAACATCAAGGATTCGAACACTTCAAGAGACAGTATACAGTCTTTGACACTAGACACACAAAGACACATAAATGCAAACACACAGGCACATGCACACACACAAAAACACACATGCACACACACACACACACAGAGCCACTTATGTAAACAAAGACAAAACATGGTCCACCAAACATGCCCGCTAAAACAAGCATACACAAACATGCTGTACAGATACTGAAATATACACAAACATACTCTCAAAATATATACAAAAATGCGGTCTGAAATACAAATACACACACACACACACACACACACACACACACACACACACAAACACCCACATAATATACACAGAGACATCCATTCAGGTTTTGAAAGAGACATTCTTTCACGAACACACACACACACACACACACACACACACACACACACAGAGCGTAAACATCTTGCAGTTCATGTATTTTCATGAGGTTGTACTTAAGAAACCGAGACCCAATTACAGTTTCTCACAATTCCTGCCATCCACAACGTCAAAGCCCTCAGTGCTCTATTCCAGGATGCCTGGGAAAACAGATTTGTAATGTGTTTGAGTGTGTGATTTTAGCATTCACATGATATAAATCACATAAGAAAGCACACACATCAACTCACACACACACACACACTCTCTCTCTCTCTCTCTCTCACACACACACACACACACACACACACACACACACACTCTCTCTCCCTCTCTCTCTCTCATACACACACACACACACACACACACACACACACATACACATGCACACACACACACACACTGGTTTGTGTGGCCTTCACACCAAACCTCCCACCCTAAACAGACTTGTTTTCTTGATCCACCCCACCATTTGGTGACTAGGTTGTAGCCACCATTTCCCCTGAAATCGGGCCCAGATCTAACCAGTTGTTTTACTGTCTCCCACATACATGACTCACTTCTGAGTCATGACCATGACATGTCAGGCCAAAGTTATTTCCTGGCCATGTCTCAGTTAGAGCAATGCCAAAGCTGTTTTTAATTGATGAAAATCAAGATGATTTCACTAGCTTAGCTTAGCGTAGCTGTGACACTATAATGTGTTTAGTTGCTAGAGTTACAGTGGAAGATGAAGCAGTTTCTAGCAGAGCAGGGAAGTCCCTCTCTTGTCATCAAGAAGCTCCTCAACAACCCAGCTCTTTTGAGAGCACCTTCTCCCCTAACACGTCTAACAACCCAACACAACTCATTTGTACTTACCATGCACTTACCATGCACTTACCATGCACTTACCATGCACTTCCTTTCTTCTACTTAAACTTAAACTTCTGCACTCTCATCCTCTGGTTGTGACATTTATTGAGGTAAGTTCAAAGTTCAACGTTTATTGTCATGTACTCATACATAAGCATTTATAAGTATTGAAATGCATTGTGTTGCTCAAGTAGTATTTATGTATACTGTACCTATGGTCTCCTTCACATTGCAGCTTCAATGTTGTGCCTCATGTTGTAAGTTGCTTTGGATAAAAAAACATCCTGTTAAATTAGGGTACGTTCAGACTTAGCGTCTTTTTCTGACAAAAGAAGTTGTGCAGACCGTTTTCTCATCTTGAAAAAAGAATCTGCCAGCGTTTTTATTCCAAAAGCAGCCGGAAGCGTTTTTATTGCGATAGGCAAAGTGACTAACGTACGTGTGGACACAAAATATTGCGAAAGAAAAAAATGGGGTTGACTATTGCTTTTAGTTGTGAAGTGTGCAAAGTTGTGAAGTCATGTCAAACATTTCCGAAAAGCTCAGAAACCTAAAACGATTCTCTCGACCGCTCTCGACCGATGTTCTGTCACCTTCACCATTTTTTACCTGTTGTCATGGGAAACCACAGGTCTCGTTAATCCGCTTGTGATTGGTCAGTTGTAAAAAAAGACAGCATGACGTAAGGCGTTTTTCCGCCAGAAGTTGAACTTTTCTCAACTTCGAGCTGCAGAAAAAAGACGGTTGCAGTCGCGTTTTAAAAGAAGCCGGCATAATGTAAAACGGACGCCGGCAGCTGAGAAAAAGACGCTTAGTCTGAACATACCCTTAATACATGTACTGTAAATGTGAATTAACTCCTTCTCAGAGGTGCAATAGACACACTGAACCAATAAAGGGTAGGGACAGCAAGCCTTAGTGACTGCAGGTCTTCTGAGTAATAGAATAGAATAGAGTATATACTTTTTTGATCCTGTGAGGGAAATTCAGTTCTCTGCATTTAACCCAATTTAACTGAATTAGTGAACACACAGCACACAGTGAACACACAGTGAGGCGAATCACATACTAACCCGGAGCAGTGAGCTGCCTGCCCAACCAGTGGCGCTCGGGGAGCAGTGAGGGGTTAGGTGCCTTGCTCAAGGGCACTTCAGCCGTGGACTGGTCGAACCGGCAACCCTCAGGTTACAAGCCTGAAGCCCTAACCAGTAGGCCACAGGTAATACTGTAAGTACTGTATATGTACAGTAATAGATAATATCATTGATTAATTAATTCATAATAACAATACATTTTATTTATATAAAGCCTATCTCAGACTTATGGTCACTCTACAAAGTCAACCCAAACAGAGCACACACAGAGTAAGACAACACAAAAACACAAAAAAAAACAATCAACCAATAACTAAACATTTATTGTGTATTTCAGATATACGCTGTGCAGGTCACAGGCCAGAAGGTTGCTTGGCTAATTGAAATTCATTTTTAAACATGTGGGGCACATCTGGGTCAATACTGGACCTTTGCCCGGCCCACATTTGGACATTGGAATTTCCTGGACGGTCTAGTTTCTCAATAATGCTGGCGGATAGTGGTGTTTTGTGAACACGATACACGGATGCACCGCACTAATTTACACATGCAAGACCGCTGGTACATCACACCAGTCGTGACCTCCTCCCATGTCAGTGGTGAAGCTCATTATGCAACGCCATTTTTTAATCCGTACCCTGCAGGGCCTGTGTGTGTGTGTGTGTGTGTGTGTGTGTGTGTGTGTGTGCGCGAGCACCTGTGCTTGGGAATCGACTTTAACATAACACACATAGGATGGGTTTTAGCCTAGTCAGACTGAAGGAAAAAAAAATAATGCAAGAATTGAAGTTGGCTTCAATTAATTAGGGGCAAAGATCCTTGGCTTTCAGAGGAGTGTTTAGCTAACGATCACAGGGGGGAAAGTGCTAGTGTGTGCTATAATCCTCATTGTTACGCTCTGTATTTGGAGAGGAGAGAGAGAGAGGGAGGGGTAGAGAGAGAAAGAAAACAGTCTGAAGTACAGTGCTTAGTCAGTGTATTCACAATGGACAGACACATTGTCTTTAAGACATCAATAGGCCCATTAGTAGGATAGACCGTGTTTCAATAGGTCAGGTGATGTTAGCGTCCCCACACAGCGCACCAGCAAAATATAATGCCACTGTATAAGGACAGTGCTTTACTAGACAGGTTTATTGTGGTTCACTTGACAGGTTGCACGGTGGCATTATTTATTTCCCCGGTGATTTTGCCCTGTGGCAGAGAATCAGTGTAAGAGACGACTTTGTTATTCATGTTCCCCAACAAACGGAGCTAGCGATAACTATGTTGTTAGCACGTCATGCTAACAGGCCAATAGTGTAGCCCGACCGCTGTTTGAACTCCGGGCCTACTATGTTGACAAGACAGGAGAAACCACAGACTCAGTTCCAACAACTGTCTTTTAAAGCTGTAGTACGAACCCACACATGCTGAAGGGCTCCTCTTCTCCCTGTTTGTGGCCTCTTCCTATTTAAGTCTAGCTGCTTCCCATACTCTGTGCGCCAATAATCAGGCATGGCAGTGAAGCTACATAGCGGGGAGATCTTAGGTGTCTCCTAAAAAAATGTCTTTAACAGTCGATAAACAACCTTGGTTAGGGGAGAAGGTGCGTCCCAGCGAGGCGAGCAAGTTGGGTCAAACAGAGTCGGAGCGTGAGACTCCCGACATCATAAAAAGAGAATGTTCCGGAATAAAAAGAAGCTGGTGGACGACGGCGCTGTCAGACACGAGGGGGCCAGACGGGGACCCCCAAATCCCTGGCCTAATCTAATAATGATGTCACCCCCTCCCCCCACCCCTGGAGCCGCTGACGGAGTCGAAACAGACCACTGCTGCAGCTGCGGCCCCGTGTCACACCACACTCACTCGCCCCGCACACAACTATCACTGCAGACGAGCAACCTGGGACAGCAGGAGGGAGAGAGAGAGTGGTGGAGGGAGAGAGAGAGGGAGATATGGAGAGAGAGAGAGGCGGAGAGAGAGGGGGAGATATGGAGAGAGAGAGAGAGAAAATAGAGCGAGAGAGGGAGGGAGAGAGATGGAGAGAGAGAGGGAGATATAGAGAGAGAGAGAGAGAGAGAGAGAGAGAGAGAAAATAGAGCGAGAGAGGGAGGGAGAGAGATGGAGAGAGAGAGGGAGATATAGAGAGAGAGAGAAAATAGAGCGAGAGAGGGAGGGAGAGAGATGGAGAGAGAGAGGGAGATATGGAGAGAGAGAGAGGCAGAGAGAGAAAGCCTGGCAGAGAGAGAGAGAGAGAGAGAGAATAGAGAGAGAGAGGGAGAGAGAGAGGGAGGGAGAGTGCCTGGCAGAGAGAGAGAGAAAATAGAGTGAGAGAGACTGGCAGAGAGAGAGAGAAAATAGAGCGAGAGAGGGAGGGAGAGAGATGGAGAGAGAGAGAGGGAGAGAGAGTGCCTGGCAGAGAGAGAGAGAAAATAGAGCGAGAGAGGGAGGGAGAGAGATGGAGAGAGAGAGGGAGCCTGGCAGAGAGAGAGAGAAAATAGAGTGAGAGAGAGAGAGAGAGAGAAAGAGTGAGGAGGGGGGAAAGAAACAGAGTGCTGGAGATTGAATGTGATTTCTTTAAAAGCACAGAGCATGAAATAGTTTCTCAATCTGATTACGCTCCACTCAGGCCCTCCTCACCGCCGCTGCAAAGCTGGGCTGACTGATTGATCTGGCAACATTTACAAGTGTAGCTGTGACTGCAGTCCATTGCACAGACCTGCAAAATGAAGGGAAGGTGCACATATGTGTAAGTGTGTGTGTGTGTGTGTGTGTGTGTGTGTGTGTGTGTGTGTGTGTGTGTGTGTGTGTGTGTGTGTGTGTGTGTGTGCGTGTGTGTTTGTGTGTGTGCCTCTGAGATGGCTTGTGTGTTGTGTGTGGCTTGTGTGTATTTGTTATGTGGATGTCTGAGTGAGAGTGCACATTGTGTGCATGTGCGTGCTCAACTGTTTACGTGTGTGTGTGTGTGTGTGTGTGTGTGTGTGTGTGTGTGTGTGTGTGTGTGTGTGTGGAGATCTCTTTGTGTGTGTCTGTGTCCTTGTTTGGCTGTGTACAGCTATTACTGCTGTTCTTTGTTGTGTTTCATACATGTTTCTCTTCCTGCACTTATATATGATTACCTGTGTTTATGTGTGTATGTGTGTGTGTGGGTGTGTGTGTGTGTGTGTGTTTATATGTATGTGTATGTGTATGTGTGTGTGTGTATGTGAATGTATGTGTATGTGTGTGTGTGTTTGTGTGTGCGTACAGAACAAGAGCTATCCACTCGGCTGCACAGTGGGGAGTGTTCCATTTTCCGGTACATTTGTGTGAGGTGTGCTCAGCTGTTGGCACCTCCTACTTACCGCTCGCTCGCCTAACGCACCCCTAACCCACCGCTAACCCACCGCTAACGCGCCCCTAACCCACCGCTAACCCACCGCTAACGCGTTCGTCTAGGACAGGCCACAGGCAGCGGCGGCAGCGTTCTCAAGGGTGACAAGATGGAGAGAGCGAGAGCCAGAAGAAGTACCTAGAAGAGGTATCACATCTCGGCCCGGTCCTTGAGCTCCGGCTCCTTGTTGAAAGACAATTCCACCGAGTCCAATCCTCGAGGAGAGGACGGCTCTCGCAGATACGCCGGACATAAATGACATGCTAATGAACACTTCAGGCCGACACACAATTGTTCTTATGCGTATCTGTGGAGGAAAACATACTCCTCTTGCACAATCTCACCTCAAGAAACAAAAAAAACACGTTAGGCCCTCTTGCCCATTGGAATTTGACATTGGAGAGACAGTTTTATATAGTGTGAGTGTGTGTGTGTGTGTGTGTGTGTGTGTGTGTGTGTGTGTGTGTGTGTGTGTGTGTGTGTGTGTGTGTGTGTGTGTGTGTGTCAGCGCCAGAGGTCAGTCATAGAACAGGGATGGATGAGTGTTAAACTGGAACTCACCGCTCTCCGTCTCTTCAAGGACGTTGCCGTCCGCGTGTGTGTTATCTATCTGTCAGTAGGATGGAGTGCGGACGTGACCCCATGTGTTTTTATCATCCAGGAAGACGTCATGAGGCGCCTTCCTTTCACTGCCGTCTCCGCCACGGCTTTTTTCCGTCGCTGGACGCCAACGTGTCTGCCGGACCACGTGGGGAGACTCTGGGCAAACTCAGCCTCGCAGACTCCTGCACACATGGACAGGGACGGGGCAACGACACACGCACACACACACACACACACACACACACACACACACACACACACACACACACACACACACAAACACACACACTGACAAGGAGCCTAATGCACATCTCCCAAAACACACACACACACACACACACACACACACACACACACACACACACACACACACACACACACACACATACACACACTGACAGGCAGCCTAACGCACATCTCTCAAAACACACACAAACACACACACACACAAACACACACTGACAGGGAGCCTAATGCACATCTCCCAAATCACACACACACACACACACACACACACACACACACACACACACACACACACACACACACACACTGACAGTGAGCCTAACGCACATCTCTCAAAACACACACAAACACACACACACACACACACATACACACACACACACACACACACTGACAGGGAGCCTAATGCACATCTCCCAAAACACACACACACACACACACACACACACACACACACACACACACACACACACACACACACACACACACACACACATACACACACACACACACTGACAGGGAGCCTAATGCACATCTCCCAAAACACACACACACACACACACACACACACACACACACACACACACACACACACACACACACACACATACACACACTGACAGGCAGCCTAACGCACATCTCTCAAAACACACACAAACACACACACACACACAAACACACACTGACAGGGAGCCTAATGCACATCTCCCAAAACACACACACACACACACACACACACACACACACACTGACAGGCAGCCTAATGCACATCTCCCAAAACACACACACACACACACACACTGACAGGGAGTCTAACGCACATCTCCCAAAACACACACACACACACACACACACACACACACACAAACACACACACACGCACTTAGAGGGAGCCTAGCACACATCCTCCCTCCACACACACACACACACACGCAGAGGGGGAGATACACACACACACACACACACACACACAGAGGGGGAGATACACATACACAAACACACACACACACACACACACAGAGGGGGAGATACACACACACACACACACGGATGGGAGCTTCCCTAACATCCTTCCCTTGACATCCATCCCGAGCCCTCTCTTCTCCTCCCCTGTGGAAACATGATGAGCCAGAATGTGTCAGTAGCCCCTCTGTGTTGTTCTCACACAGCCAGCCTGCAGGAGGCGACCCTGAGCACTGGCTTAGATACTGCGTGGGGGAGAAATGCTATGATGTATGGGCTTTGTTAAGGCATTATGGATTGTTTAAATAGTTTTGCTAAAAGCAAAAGAAAAATCGATCCCCTCTTATCAATGGTTTGTGTTGGTGAGAGCATCATGATAGCTCTCAAAAGCGATCTCAGAAGAAAAAAAAAATCAATCTGGAGACAACTTTTTAATAAACACATTTCTCTTTATGGATTTCCCACGGCCAAGTCAGTAATTGTATTCATGACCCATAAATTGCGGTGAAGATTAATATTCTGCCTGAGGATGCCGTCGCAGAGAGGGATGATGGGAGTTTGTAGGAGACTTACAAGAACTACGTTCCAAGGCCTATCGGTCGCGCACTCAAGAACTGTTACTGAAATCTAAGCAATCAATCAGTATCTGTAGTCAGCCACGGCGGGAGAGGTCATCCATAATGGTTCCCTTTTAATGAGAAAAGTGACGA
>NC_085007.1:3390643-3410643 GCF_963854185.1 Sardina pilchardus | reverse complement strand
CCACACTAAGCAGGACACAGCGTCCACCTTCACGTCTACCCTTTTTTTCTACCCTTTTCGGAGCTGGCAGACTCTAAACGGGTGAAAACCTGAGACAGTCAGATTGATTAAATGTCCTACAGCCACTGTCATTTCCTGATCCAATCTCCTGGCTGGGGACCCCCCGCTCCCGCCTCCATCCATCCATCTCTCTCCATCCCTCCATCCCTCCATCCCTCTCTCTCTCCCTCTCTGTGTCCCCCTCTCCATCTCTCCCTCCTCCTAGTAGGTTTAATTTCTCACCGCTGCTCCTCCGCGCCGTTTGATAGCGTTCGGGAGCTAAGTGGCAGGTCGCACTCATAAACGCCGCCAGCGCTCAGCACCACGGGACTTTGCCGGTGTGTGTGTGTGTGTGTCTGTGTGTGTGTGTGTGTGTGTGTGTGTGTGTGTGTGTGTGTGTGTGTGTGTGTGTGTGTCTGTGTGTGTGTGCCCACATCGAGGGGGTTTCACAGAGGCGTAATAAATGTTACAGCACATTAAATCATGAGGAGCGGCGTTGTGATATTCAAAGCGAAAACTATTCAATCATGAAGCCTGAAGAGTGCTTAAAGATTAAAAGGGAGAAATGGAGGCCCTAAAGAAGGGAGGAATGCCGGCTCTGTTAGGCTCTTTATGCAGCGTTCGCCTCCTCTAATGGACCTGTGGAACGTTCACAGCCCGTCCCGACACACTCACTGGCATCAGTCCGACGCTCAACAATCGAGAGCCACTGTGGAGCGAAAACTACACCCAACTCCCCAAGCTGCTCAACATGAGTGCAAGTCCTCTTAGGTGAACCACTACTGTTTGTCTAAGGATCCTCAGCGTTGGGTACTGTACTGTAAGCCCTACTGGGGAAGCTATTGCATGGGTGACATGTTGCGCCACTACACATTATTCAAATGAAACGCAGGATGTGGTCTGGGTGATGCAAATGTCTCCCCTATACCCTGTTATACGGAAACCTCTATGGAGACCTTCAGTCCAGATGACAGTGACCTTGGGTACAGATGAAAATGATCCACACAACAGTGACTTTGGGTCCTGGAGACAGTGACCTTGGGTCCAGGAGACTGTGACCTTGGGTCCAGGTGACAGTGACCTTGGGTCCAGATGAAAATTACCTTGGATCCACACAACAGTGACTTTGGGTCCAGGTAACAGTGACCTTGGGTCCAGGTGACAGTGACCTTGGGTCCAGATGACAGTGACCTTGGGTCCAGATGACAGTGACCTTGGTGTGTTGAGCCCTGCAGTCTGACTGCAGTGAGTGCCACCTGCCAGCTGCTGATAACATGGGGAGGCAGCGTGGAAGACAACAAAGCGGCACTAACAAACACAGATTGATATCTGGGGTCAGTCCTGAGGCAATGGTCAGCCTCCGAGCCCACCGGCCCTGGCAGACACAGCATGTCCGATCATTGCCAGTTAACAGAGAGAGAGAGAGAGAGAGAGAGAGAGAGAGAGAGAGAGAGAAATGGGAGATAGAGAGAGGGACATATAGAGAAAGGGAGAGAGAGAGAAAGAGAGAGAGAGGTGGGAGACAGAGGGAGAAGGGGAGGAGGAGAAGAGAGAGAGAGAGAGAGAGAGAGAGAGAGAGAGAGAGAGAGAGAGAGAGGAAGCAAAGGGGGGAGGTAGAGAGAGACAGAATGACAGGGTGCAGATCGGAGTTGGCCGGTAATTTGATCAAGCTATCAATCAATCTGCCCAGATGGCATCAATCAGCCTGGCACTCCGATGGACACGGCAGCACCCTCTACTCAGACAGTGCCAGGGTACACTGCACCCGTGGGCACAGGGGAGGGGAGAGAGAGAGAGAGAGAGAGAGGGAGAGAGGGTGAGAGAGAGAGAGGGTGAGAGAGAGAGAACCACATCATATTGCTTTGGCAATATATGTAATTTTTACAGTCATGCCAATAAAGCTCATTGAATGTGAGGGCGAGAGAGTGAGACATCTCATAGGCAGTAGCAGAAAGATGAGAAATGGGGGGATGAGGAGAGAGAATAAGTGGAAGAGAGAAAGCTAAGAAAGAGAGAAAGAGCTACAAAAGACAGAAAAGCAGAAAGAGAGAGAGAAAGCTAAGAAAGAGAGAAAGAGCTACAAAAGACAGAAAAGCGGAAAGAGAGAGAGAGAAAGCTAAGAAAGAGAAAGTTCTAAAAGAGAAAGAGAAAAAAATAATGGAGAGAGGGATGTGGTCTGAAAAAAAGCAAGAAAAGAATAGAGCTGATAAAATAAGGAGAGCAGGGAGAAAAGGAGTCTATGCTTGAGAATGGGTAGATAGAGTGAGTGAGAGAAAGAGAGAGAGAGAGAGAGGGAGAGAGGGAGGGAGAGGGAGAGAACAAGAATGGAGAAAAGGAGTTTACGCTTGAGAATTGATGATAGAGTGAAAGAGAGAGAGAGAGAGAGAGAGAGAGAGAGAGAGAGAGAGAGAGAGAGAGAGAGAGAGAGAGAGAGAGAGAGAGAGAGGGAGAGAATAAGAAGGGAGAAAAGGAGTTTACGCTTGAGAATTGATGGCTAGAGAGTGAAAGAGAGAGCCGAATGGAGAGATGAGAGAGAGAGAGAGATAGAGAGAATAAGGAAGAGAAAGAGAGAGTTGAATTTCCATTTCCATCTCGTCCCCTCCAGGGAGCGGTGCTGACAGGGCCTCTCGGTGCGCGGGGCTAAGTGGGCATCGTATGGGGCAGATTTAAAGCTCCCCGACGTGACACCACTGCCAAGCACCGTCGAGCAGCGGGAGGCCAGGATGCCCAGAGCTCTGACCGATGGACCGCCCGCCTGTCTGCCGGAGATTACAGAGCTCTCCGCCGCCGTTGTCACGACGACTCGGACTCGGAGTCCGACTCAGACTTGGCCGCCGCCTCTGCCTACCGTCGTCTCGCTCTCCTCTTTGCCCCGACACAAAGCGCGGCCACTTCGCCTACATTAAAAAAAAGTTAATAACGCTCACGTGAAGTCCGACCTGAAGGGACCCACTTCCAATTAACATGCCGCTGTAAGGGGGGGGGGGGGCGTCAGGAGAGGCTGAGTGCCCAGTGAGGGGTGGACGGTCCACACTCTAGGATGTGTGTAGGGGTGCAGGGGGGGCAGGGAGGGGGGGTGAAGGGTTAGGGAGGGGCAATTGAAAGGGTAATGGAACGTTAGTCAGGGCCAGTCACGAAGGAAGTAGAATGGAGTGGTCTGGATTTTGATCCTGGACATAAGTCGCACTCTTCAGCTGTGATAACAACTTATGACGTCTCTAAGGTCATCGGCGTTTCTTATAGTTAATAGATTAGTCATTTGGGATGGTCTAGGGTCGCACTGTTGAGGCCAAGCATGCGTTCGACTCAAGGCCAGCCTATCCAATCAGAACGCTCTATCTGTGTACGGAGTCCTTGAGCCCGCCTTAGCTCACCTTCGGCTTCCGATGTTGACACCAGGGGGCTGGCCCACGTGTCCTCGTTCGACGGGTTGGGTGTGAGACCGTGTTGCACAACCATAGAGAAAAACGAAAGATGGATGAGGCTAACAAAGCGCGCTCGTTTTAATCGGCTTTGGAAGAGTTAGACTTGGGCTTTTCTTTGAAGGTCGAGCAGAAAGAAGCACTCAAGTCATTCGTTTTAAATCGTTATGTATTTGCCGTTTTGCCGACTGGCTACGATTGGTCACAAATGCTTGCCTATTACGTGCAGAGTAGTTTGAAAGACACCGGTTCATCCCACCCCCAGGCTTCAGCTCTGTGAATGGTCCGACCCCAGACTATACATTTCTGTATAGTTTGGCTTGCCAGGCTACTGTGTTATGTATTACAGTAATTTCCCGCATGTAAGCCGCATTGTGTATAAGCCGCAGGGCAGTGTTTTATGCAAGTTAAAAGAAACCAAACCATATTAACACCATATTAACTGGCCCCCTGTATTAGCCTCATAGCTGGAAATAAATGTGCAAAATCAATGTATAAGCCGCGGCTAATAGTCGGGAAATTACGGTAAGGAGGACAGATCGCTGAGGGGAACTAGAGAAGCCCTGCTACACTGGCACTGCCCGTGGCACCCTGTGGTGGCCGCCGATAATCGCCGCCGATGCCCC
Organism: Sardina pilchardus; assembly: GCF_963854185.1. Lineage (NCBI taxonomy): Eukaryota > Metazoa > Chordata > Actinopteri > Clupeiformes > Clupeidae > Sardina > Sardina pilchardus. The sequence continues at coordinate 3,406,556 of NC_085007.1, read as the reverse complement.
GTGGCGCGTCGCTGCCGTTGACGTTGGCGTTGGCGTTGGCGTTGGCGTTGGCGTTGGCGTTGGCGTCTCACCTGCTCGGGCGTGAGGTCCCGCTGCTGCAGCGCCAGCATCTCGTAGCCCACCATGAACTTGCGCACGGCGGCAGAGCGCAGCAGCGGCGGGTAGTAGTGGGCGTGGAGCTGCCAGTGGGACACGTCCTCCGCCAGCTGGGCACCGGTGGGGGCACCTGGTAAACAAGTAAACAAACAAACAAACAAACAAACAGGTAAACAACCAAAAGCAAGAAAACAATGAACAACATGCAAATGAATCAAGGTAATCAAATTGCAAAGCACAATGCTGCTTTTTTTCCCGATTTTGTGTGTGTGTGCGTGTGTTCGTGTGTGTGTGTGTGTGTGTGTGTGTGTGAGTGTGAGTGTGAGAGAGAGAGAGAGAATGTGAGTGTTTGAACTTGGCACACTGCTGTGATATTTCTGGAAATGAAAATAGAGACATGAGGAAGATGTTAAAACCAAATGGAGACAAGATGTATCATTTCAGACGAACGGGAAAATAACAAAAAGCCAGGTGCAAAAAACGCAAGAAGCATAGGCAAGGTCATGCTCATGAAAATCTGCTTCAAATCAAGACACATTTAGCTGGTTAAAAGAAATCTTCCTTGAAACAGAACTACAGTGTAATTGACAAATGTGTTTTTTTTCCTTCTCTTTTTTTTGCGCAGAGCAACAAAAGAGCTCTTTCTGTGTTCGAGGCTTAAGATGGTGTTGGAGTGATTTCACTGTTCTTGCTGGGTTTTTAAGACCTCACCATATCCACACGGGGACTCATGCACGTCCAAATGTTCACCACCATAGCGTGAGGAACAACATGTATAAAAGAAAAAACGCCCTGCACTTACAATGAAAACTGAGATAGCAACAACGGAGATAACGGCTAGTGTGTGCTATATGGGATTAGACACGTTGAACTGAACCACAAGTGAGAACTTTAATCTCCTGCTGGGAGGTGTCCAGGCCCGGGCAGACTCGTACACGCTGACCTCGCCTGACCTTTCACCACACACACCCAGCCCAGGATTCACAACTGATGTATCTTGTTGTTGCTGTTGCTGTTGCTGTTTGCTGTTGCTGTTGTTGTTGCTGTTGTTCCCTCCGCCAAGGAGGCCATGTTCTCATCGGGGTTTGTTTGTTTGTTTGTTTGTCAGTTTGTTTGTTTGTTTGCCAGATAACTCCAAAAGTTATGGATGGATTTCGATTAAATTTTCAGGGAAGATAAGGAAGAAACGATTAAATTTGGGAGTGATCCATATCACCGTCTGGATCCAGGAGGCGAATATGTTTTCGCTTGGCGGAGGTCTGTGTTCTTTGAGTGCCTTTCTAGTTGTTGAGCATTGAGAATAGCCTAATGGCTGAAACGTCTGCTCACCTTCAGTAAAATCTTCTTCAACAAAGACTTTGTCTACTATTTTTTCAGAGTGCGAACCCTGCCTTTTTCTGATATCTTTTGGTTTGACGCACCTGTTTAAAAAGACTTTCATCTAGAGCGCAACAGTACCCCACCTTCTTGTTTACATATCACAAAATACATCGACAAAATATATGAACTATACACAGAGATAGATAGATAGATCGATAGATACTGTAGATAGATAGATAGATAGATAGATATCTGTTTGGCACCAAAAAAAAGGCCTGTACTAATAATGACAAAAATAATAATGCGGTTCTTTCCCAAAACAGCATTTAGGCCCGGCAGCAGTGAAGTGCTGAGTCAGCGCGTTGAAAGTCCTCTTTCTTAGAGGCGGCCACAGGGGAGCCCCAGCAAGAGTCCTCAAATCACAACAATAAATACCGAATGCTGACTGAGCAGGAGCGCGTCGTATTTATGATCACGGTGACACAGCAAGGACAGGATGAATAGCCGCGCGCCAATCTCGGAACTCTGACCGCCCCAAAATAAACGTAGGGTCACAAAGGATTTCAGCGCTCGAGGGACAGACTGGCTTTAACGGTTATGGCTACGGCCATGGTGTTTGGCAGATGCTTATGTCCAAAGTGACTTACTGCATTTGATCACTATATTCATTGAAAATGGGCTCAAAATAAAGTTCAGAGGCCTGCATTTAGCGTTAATAATAATTAGAACAACATCAAATATCAACATATCAAATGTGTTTTGTGTCCATGGCAAGTAGCCCAAGACTTTTCTCTCTTCACGCATGTTGGCAATGGCTGTGGCACCATCTACCCACTCTGCTAAAATGACTCTTGCATAGCAACTTGTATTATTTAATTATCGTCATAAACACTAACCGCACCACCTCATCCTACTGTAGCCTTCCCTACCCTGCCAAGTTCCCCAGCAAGACATGAATGAATAAGCCAAGCGTTTGCCCTCTGTCTGTGCTTTATAAAATATGATTTAGGTTTGTGCATGCACACAGACACACCCACACACATATACACCCACACACACACACACGCACACACCCACACACACACACACAACCAGCGGAGAGCTGACAACTCTCTGGCCACTCTTTGACCCTCGGAAATCAAAACCTGCCAATATCTCATCCCAGGCACTCTCTGTCCCACCCCCACCCCTCATTATGGTGTGTGTGTGTGTGTGTGTGTGTGTGTGTGTGTATTGCCCACCCCTCATTATGGCTTCTGAGGCTCTTCTGAGGCCACTGCTCCAGCCGTGCGTGTGTGTGTGTGTGTGTGTGTGTGTGTGTGTGTGTGTGTGTGTGTTTGGCTGTGCTGCAGATCAACTTATGAAACCGGCTGTGAGAACCCACCGTAGGTTTGGCCTCTCTCCCTTTCTCCAACTCACTCTCTTACCACGACTCCCCCACAACACCCCCACCCCCCCCCTTGCCACCACCACAACCCCCCACACCCCATCCACCCCCCACCCTTGAGTAATAAATGAAGAGTATCATGCAATTTTAAATCGCCTTCATCCAGTTTGGTCGCCTCAAAACATCTGTTCATTTCCTCTGCAGACTTTTTTTTTGTTGACGTTTCACCCCCTTTTTCTTTCTTATTTCTTTTCCTTCTAACTGAGGTTGTTCTCTCTCTCTCTCTCCCTCTCCCTCTCTCTCTCTCTCTCTCTCTCTTCTTTTTATGTTTCGTTCTCACTCCTCCTCCTCATCATCCCCCCCCCCTCCATCACTCGCTCCATGTGTGGGTGAAGTCCACTCAATCTCAGGTTTCGTCTCCTGGTCTGCGTTTAAGTCTCGTCTCCCCTCTCGCCCGCTGCGCTGCGCTGTGCCCCGCGGGTGCCCTTCTGTCTCGTGCCCGTGCCCACGCCCGCGCCCGCGCCAGGGCAAACAGCGCCAGACACACACACACACACACACACACACACACACACACACACACACACACACACACACACACACATATAATGTAAACACACACACACACACACACTGCGCTGCGCTGTGCCCCGCGGCTGGCCTTCTGTCTCGTGCCCGTGCCCATGCCCGCGCCAGGGCAAACAGCGCCAGGGTCGGTTAACTCAGGGCCGCTACGCATACCCGCTACACCCGCCCGCTACGCATACCCGCTACACCCGCCCGCTACGCATACCCGCTGCACATAATCCAGCCGACCCAGTATGGAGGTCAGAGACAGACAGGGGGAGAGAGAGAGAGAAAGAGAGAGAGAGGGAGAGAGAGAGAGAGAGAGAGAGGAGTGAGAGAGTGAAAGAGAGAGAGTGAAAGAGAGAGAGAGAGAGAGAGGGAGAGAGAGAGAAACCAAGCAGGAGCACTGCGTTGTGGCTTTTCAAACGTCTGCTTCCCTCGTCTGTGTGAGCGTCAACCCCCCGAGACAGCGTGTCTGCGCGCGGTGGAGTCCTGTGTTAATTGGACACTGAAACGACGCTGCCAGCCTGCCACCGGAACAGACTCAATGTCCTCCTGCCGGGCAAGCGGCCGAGCGGGCGAGCGGGCAGGGAGGGGGTTGGCTCTCGGCGGGCTACGGACGACGGGTCGGGCACTCCTATAGGATGTTTGTTTTTGTTTTTGTTTACACCGCGCAGTGCCGCTCTCTCGCTGGGACGCCGGCGTTGCTGCTACGGAGGCTTCCGTCGCTAAAGCTCTTAATCTGCCGGGCGACGCGTGGACAGAGAAATTAGCCACGGGGACGCTAATGAGCAGCGTCCAGCTGACAGCATTAACACGCCTGACAGCAGTGGACCAAAGAGCACGAGCGCACACACACACACGCACGCACGCACGCACGCGCACACACACACACGCGCGCACACACACACACACACACACACACATACACACACACACACACAGCTCCAGCATACATGCTGAGGACCAAAGAGCAGCTCACAGCTCTGCAACACGCACTGGGTAAGGTTGTGTGTGCGTGTTTGTGTGCATGTGTGTGCTTGTGAGTGTGTGTGTGTGTGCAGTGCAGCCTGTCCTAATGGGTTTACCTCACCTCACCTGCACCCCCAACCCCACCAGATCTCCGACAGGAGCACAGAGCCTGCTGATATTAATGAATGTGTTTTACTGACCCGATCTGACCCCGCAGTACTCATCACGATTATTCAGAACAACCACAACCTCAGCCACAACCACAACACACACACACACACACACACACACACATATAATGTAAACACACACACACACACACACACACAGGGGGGTTGTTAGAAGTGAACAGGAAGCCAGCGCGTTGGCAATGCGGGTGTTTGTGAATGTGGTCTGTCCGTCCAATTTGGCCTTATTACCAAGTTGATTTGTCCTTGATGCGCTTTGGCGAGGCCGTCGCTAGAGGAGTAATGCATTTCCCCCTCCGCCCCACGCTCCTGAATACCACACACACACACACACACACACACACACGCTCCCAAATGCCACCCAAGTAAATAGAAAACAAGAAAACTTTCAGGCCCGGGTATTTGTTAGTTAAGAGAGCCGGGCATTAATTTCCGAATATGCACTTGAATTATGTGGCATGACGGCGCGCGGACATTGCCGGGCGTTTTCCGGCGTTCATCTTGTTTTCCCACTAAATAAATGGATTCATAAAACGCCTCCACCTCTCAGTCGGCTGATTGAATTATTCGATGCGAAATGCATTTCATTACTGCGGAAAGGGGGAGTGAGGTGGTGGAAGAAAAACAGCCGCCAACGTGGCATGAATTTCAGATCGGATGGTTCACACACACACACACACACACACACACACACACACACACACACACACACACACACACACACACACACACACACACACACACACACACACACACACACACACACACACACACACACACACACACGCCAGACCTCCACCGGGTGTGTGGGAGATGAAACAGGTCCTGGGGGTGCACACCAGAACCCAGGTCAGATCCTTCAAATCGTCCGGACCACTCACCCATGAGCTGAAAATATTGGGGGATGGGAGGATAGCTACTCCTCCAATAATCCAAACCAGCCAATGCAACCCCTTCGATAATCATATCACCATAACACATTAAACTGTTGTGGTCGAAATCAAGTATTAATCCACAAAAAGGCAAAAAGTAACGCACAAGCTAGCCAACCGTAGGGCTATTCATGACGCCGGAGACAGGTTACAAACACACAAGCTTCCTAGCGAGCATGAGGGCAACAAGTCTCTCGTAGACAAAGTCTTACTATTATTTGTAGGACTAAAACAGAATAAACATAATATTCTTGATGGATTACAGAGCTGTCACGATAAGGAAAAGCTGTCATTACTGCAGACTCCCTAAGGAAGGTTGACCTCAGAGGTCACGGACAAAAGTCATCTTGTCATGTCTACATGTCTACAGTACAGCTATAGCCAGTTGGACAATAACAACTTGAGCAGACGTTTGAGAGCTAAAGTGTTTTCTAATTGCTGGAAATCTCCCTCACTGTTATAGAGCACGATGAAGTCAGGCATCAGCTCCTCTTCAATTTTCAACTCAGAGGTTCACCTCTGCTAACATCTCAGTGCAGCCTTGGTAGAAGAGGGTGGACGTATGGAGGGTCGAACAAAAGGGTGGTGTGTGTGTGTGTGTGTGTTTGTGTGTGTGTGTGTGTGTGTGTGTGTTTGGTGTTTTGATACAGAGGGCAACTTGTGAATGTTTCCTGGGGCTCAGATGGGAGAAATGAAGACACAGGAAGCGGCAAACAAGAGAGAGAGAAATAAATGAGAGAAAGAGAGAGAGAGAGAGGGAGAGAGAGAGAGAGACAAAGGCAGGGGAGAGAGAAAAAGAAAGAGTGGTGAACAGCCAGAGAAAGATAGTGGGTGAGACAGAACAAAGGGCGGGTAGAGAGAGAAAGAGAGAGAAAGAGAGAGAGAGAGAGATACCCATGCTCACTAAACAAAACTCAGTGTGTCATTATCAAACCAGTCAGTGAAAACAACTGAACGTATTCATCTTCTGAACGCCTCTGATGGAAGCCCCTGACAAGGAAGGCACTTGCAGCATAGCCCACACTGACGCAAAGCTATGCCTACTGGAGCTCCACACACACACACCACACACACTGCTGCGCATACACACACTGACGCAAAGCTATGCCTACTGGAGCTCCACACACACCACACACACTGCTGCGCATACACACACTGACGCAAAGCTATGCCTACTGGTGCTCCACTAGAGCCACCTCAGTGCGCTTCGGCTGAAAACGCATCAGAAACGCAGGCTAATTAAGAACATCGCCTCTGAACGAGCCCTTTGTTCTTCATATGAGAAGAGGGGAAAAAAAACAAAAACAAAAAAAAACAAATATTTTCCCCAGAAGTAATGAGCGCAATTGGAGAGAGGAGAGAGAAAAAAACCCGCCACCCCGACCTCTTTCATGAGTGCAGATAAAACGACGTTCTTTATTAAATGCGCTTTTCTTTTTCCCTTTTTTTTCTCTCTCCCTGTGGCTCAGAGCGACTAAATGAAAGAAGCGCTTCCAGTCCAATTAGGGCGTCCGTGGTAGTGAAACCACGCAGCACATGCAGTCGGGAGGCGGGAAGTTTCACGGTGGCGGTGTCGTCGACGACGACGACCCAGCCCCGAGGAGAGAACGCTCACTAACACGTGTAACGCCGAGAAGCAGAAAACGTCCCTCCGACGCAGACGCCACCAAAAATAATACCAGGCGACCTTTCCGCGCCGCCGCCGCCGAAAATAGCCGGCTTTAATCTGCGTGTGGATGGCTGGCCGGCTGGGTGTTCACTGTGACAACAGAGCGGAGGATGCCGGAGGAACGAGCGAGGCCATGGAGAACGAGAACGAGAAAAATGAAAGAGACGGAGGAAAAATAAAACGGAAGCTAAAATGGCACCTTCATGTGTCTGTGTGTGTGTGTGTGTGTGTGTGTGTCAGTCAGTATGTGTGTTGTGTGCCTGTGTGTGAGAGAGAGAAAAAAAGAGACAGAAATAGAGAGAGAGAGGGAGAGAAAGAAAGAGAGAGAGCAAAAGACAATGTGTGTTTAAGTACAACCCACAAAAAGCGGAAAAAAATAAAGGATTTGACTTTCTCACACACACATACACACACACACACACAAACACACACACAGAGAGAGCATTTCGAGATAGGCACAAGCATGACTGCCATAGCCATCTGGATCTGAGTCCTATATCCTCTCCATGCTCTGTGGGCAGAAGCCCTGTATCCTTCCTCACACGAGCACACACACTCTGCCAGCCGTCACTGAGCTCGCGTCAGGTGGACCGTCCTCCAGCAATAACAACCCAGAGAGGAGCGGAGCGGAGAGGAGAGCAGAGGAAGGGTCAGCCTCTGGCGCTCATGACAACCCCTGCTCTGTCGGCCGCAACTCCGCAGGAATAAAAAACGAAACGCGCGGACGACTCGATGTTCTCGGGAAAGTAAAAGGCGGAGTGGGACGAGGAGCGCTGGCCACAGCCTCGTCTTTTCCCCGGCGTGCCGATGCGTAGCGGCGAAACAAACAAGATAAATAAATTGGCTGATTTCTCCGGGCGCCGGGCGGGCGAGAGCGAGGGGATCGGCGTCTTCCTCTCGCTGATTAGCGTCTCGCTGGAGGTCAGCGGCTCGGACGCGCCGAGAAAATCACTCCGACGCGTTCGCATTCCTGCTGGGTGCCCGCCGGGGAGACTGAGGTCTAATGAAAACTATTTCAGTTGAACTCCATTTGTTTAGGAGGCCGTGCCAGCTTGCCAACACCCAGATGCCCGCGAACACGAGGACATGTGTGTGTGTGTGTGTGTGTGTGTGTGTGTGTGTGTGTGTGTGTGTGTGTGTGTGTGTGTGTGTGTGTGTGTGCGTGTGGATGGGATGGGGGAGTGTTTGTGAACTCCAAAGTAGTTTAGTAACACTTTATGCAGCATAGAGCTTCTTGAATTGTAACAGCTAAACCAAGGAAGTTAGAATATATTTCCTCATTCTCTCCATCTCTCTCTCTCCTCTTCTATGCTCTGTATCTCTCAATATCTTCCTCTGTCCACATTCTTTCATTCTATTGTGCCGTTCTTTTTTATCTCTCTCTCTCCCTGTCCTTCCCTCTCTTTCTCCCTCAACAGATTTCCCCATTAAGGCGCTGGGTGTTAACTACAGCAAGTCCCAATCACTTCATCACCCTGAGCCCATGCCAACAACGCCTCACCTGCTGGTCAGAGAGAGAGAGAGAGAGAGAGAGAGAGAGAGAGAGAGAGAGAGAGAGAGAGAGAGAGAGGGAGAGAGGGAGAGAGAGTGGGAGATAGAGAGAAAGAGACAGAGAGAGAGAGCGAGGGAGAGAGTGGGAGATGGAGAGAGGGGGAGTGGGAGAGATAGAGGGAGAGAGAGAGGGAGGGAGAGAGAGAGAGAGAGACAGACAGCAGGAACCAGCCAAATAGCATCATCATCCATCCATATCCCTCTCACCCACTCCTTCCCTCAGTCGTTCGCTTTTTCCCTCCCTCTCTCTCTCTCTCAAACTCCCTCAGTAGGCAGAATTTCATTAACCCTGAAAAAGTGCAAATCTAAATTACGAAATAAAACATGAGCAATAGAAACTCAAACATTTTTTAAATACGTTTTTTTTAAAATGTGACGCACTTCGTGTGATCTGATGAAGAGATCAAATGACTTTTACAGTTGGTTGAAATTCATGACATCTGTGCAAATCTACATCAAACAATGACAAAATACGAGCATTTATAAAGTTAATTGTGCACAATACCCTCCCAGAATGGTCATGCTGAGGCAAGTATAAAGTGTTTCACTTTTAATATTTTTTCCTTCCTTCCCATTCCGTCGTCCTCAATCAATAACTAGCCCAGCCTTAGAGGATGCAATTGAAGTTAAGCTGCCAAAAGTCATTAGATTTTGGGGAGATCTCCTGTCACGTCTACCCAGAATGGCCATCGTGAGAGAATCAAACCCATATTTCCTCACATTACATCACCCAATTTCTCAAAAGCAGATTTTTTGGACTTATTGAAAATCTCGGCTAAGTTTCGCACAAAGCTGTAACGTAATCCCTGGTAATGTTACGTTTCCCCCAACAGTCCGCCACACTGGCCCTCCCTGGCTTTTCATAAATTCCTATTTACCTTCAACCACCTCTCTTTCCTTCTCTCTCTATCCCCCTCTCCAATAATCTAACAGGGGATCTACACCAGGCGTGTAACTGAAGCGTTCCGTTCATGTTGTGTCTGCTGCAACAATTAGCTTCCACTATCATCAATGGAAGTAGCTACACAAGACATGATACCGGTGTGTACAGTGGAATGGATTTCACATGTTACGTGAACAGAACGTTTCAGTTACGTGCCCGGTGTAGCTTCTCTGTTACTCTCAAAACGTCCAACTGTTTCGCTCTCTCTCTCTCCCCTTCATCTCTCTCTCCCTCTCTCCGTTCATACTGTTACTCTCAAAATGTCTAGCTCTTTCTCTCTTTCTCGCCTGAGGACGATCCCACTGGAGGATCGAAACGTTGCCTTTTATGTATTAAAATAAAAAGTGTATTTTGGAGCTTATACCCAGTGTGCGGACCAATCAATCACATCGTACCACTTTTGTCCAGCACCTGTATTATTGTTTCTGTGGATGTGCGCACCTCAACCAAACGCCTTCAGCTCTTTCTCTCTTACATTCTCTCTCTCTCCCCCTCCATCTCTCTCCCCCTCTCTCCTTTCGTACTCTTATTCTCTTTCTCTCTTATATTCTCTCTCTTTCTCCCCCTCCACCTCTCTGTCCCTCTCTCCCACATTAATAACCTGAAGCCTCTGGAGCTCGGTCCAGTCTTCACCCTGCGGCCCCCTCCTGGAGCTCAAGGGTACGTAGGAGAGCTTTAGAGCCCAGCTTTAGGGCCTGAAGGGGAGGGGAGGCCTCCAGCCAATGAGCCGTGCAAACGCTCGACTGTGTCACAATGGCCACGTGTGGGTGGCCGCGGTGATATACGCGCCCGTCGAGCCGCGGTCAGGCCAAAATGCTAATAGTCGAGTTTGCTGGCTCTTGATGGACTGCGTGAGAGAAAAATCAAACTGGATTCATCGCGTAAATGTTTGGGCTCTCCTTCAAGACACAGAAACAGAGAGAGAGAGAGAGAGAGAGAGAGAGAGAGAGAGAGAGAGAGAGAGAGAGAGAGAAGATAGCAAGAAAAATGGTCTTGGCAGCTTTGTTAAAACAGAATCTTCCCCCCTGCTGGCTTGTGGCTTCCAATATCAAGACAATGATGAAGGGAAAAAAAGCAGGCCTGCTTTCATAAGCCTTTGTGTGGGCAGCTCTGAAAGAGACAGGGATGGGAACGGGGGGTGGGGGGGGCTTTGCTCTGGACCATCCAGGCACGACGGCGTTCACAGGGTGCTTCGCTGTCAGGATCGCTCTAACCAGAGAGGAAACGGAGCTGGGACTAACAGCCGTGCATGGGTAATTCAGCATGCCTCCATGCTTACTTAAACAACCCTGGCCAAAGCACATTACGGGTGTCACCATCACTTTCACCAAGATAATTCATCTGCCGGTGATGAAATTGCCGGTGAGAACCACCACTCGGAGGGGGAGCACGAAGTGGAGAGAGAGGCCGAGAGGTGAGCCTTCCACCGACTGCAGTTACGAGACTACACTTATTCCCACAAAAGCCATATGGGTGTGGGATGATGTTCCCATCAGACGGGTTCTGGCCTTGTTCAGGACTGTTCCACGCAGTAAAAGATTCCTCAGCTGAACTGAAGCTTCCAGCTAGTTCTCTAGAGTCGAAGCCAAAAGACTTTTCATGTAGAGAAAAAGGCACAAAAAAAAAGACTGTGCCGTTTGCATATCGGAGCAGAAGGCTAGTTTTTCAAAGTGCCTCGCCGCTTTAGAACTCAATCCAAAGTACTCAGAGTCTAATAAGGGTCAGTGAAAAGCCTTATCATCTTTCTGTGAGATTTCCCGCCTTTCCTTTACAGTTCATCTTTAAGTGGATTTGCTGGGGCTGGTTGGCTATCATCTCCCAAAGCCAAGCCTTTACAGCACAGATTTTTGAGCAAATCAATAGTGGAATCGCTCTACCGATAACCCAGCGGGCCCTCGGCTGTGGAAGAGGGCCTCTGAAGATCAGCCAGGGCAGATTTATGGTTGTACACCTCACAAGCACTGTGCTTTCCTAGCGCTCAATCGTTTGTGCACTCTACTGTGTAAAATTGGGCCTCTCCTCCCATATCACCAACCGCTGTGCTGGCTCGTCAGAAGAAGACGCCGCTGAGACCTTGAGAAGCATCGACTCTTTTGGGCTCGGTCCGAAAGGCATAGAGTCGTTTAGAACTCAGTAACTGAACATTACGTTAAAGAAAACATTACGTGTATTGTTCACTGTATTGTATGTATAACTTATTAGTGGTATTTTGTACGTAACAAAAATTCCATGTAAGAAAGGTGATAGCATAAAAGTGTTTATTATTTTTGGTGCAAACCACAAATGTGGGGGAACTAAGGCGTTTGGCGGAGATCTGCGCTCTCGGAGTGCTTTTCTAGTTGTAAAAGGTGTCTAGGTGATCATTAGTCTGCCCAGCATCACAGATTTTTGTTTACAAGTCGCATGGACAAATGGACAAGAGAGTCACACTGACAAATAAGACCACTGTGGCTCTACATCTAAAGCACTCAAACTTTCCACCTCTGATTTCCGCGTAGAGGCCTAACGCTGGACTGCAAATAGGTTGTGCATTATGACACAAGGCTTAGCAAGGCCTACGAGCTGGCACTGCACCTTACATGAGCCACATCCGTCTGACACAGAGAACAGGAGGACAGAGGAAAATGGAGGGGTGCTCTCTCTCTCTCTCCGTATCTGTGTACGGGGGACGTGAAGAGGGGATAAGCGCTTAGATCTGGCGTGAGGACAGACGACTGAGCGGCTTTTATCAGCCACTGGCGCGAGCCAAATGGTCTGCTTGGATTGTCTGCGGGGCCGGGGAGTAAACAATGTGTTGTCGCGCGGTACCAAAAAAAAAAAAAGGCAAGGAAAACACAGACATTCAGAAGCAACTACAGCAAACATCTCCCCATGGTGTGAGACAGTACAACAGAAGTGCTGGAAGAAGCTCCCAGCCAGGAAGGTTATCTCTGGTCACAGCACTGCTGTGCTGCCTCCTCCCATTTCCCCAGTAATGCGAGTAATTTGTCCTGTCCTGAGAACACCCCCCCCCCCCCCTCCCCCCCATCCCCACCCACCCTTCATGTCCTGTGGTTAAATAAGTCGGGGAATAAGTTTGAAATATTGTTGTTTCTGTTCGCTGGCCTTGGCTGCGTCTGAAGTGATTTCACTCAGTCTGTCAAACATGGTGGATGGAAAAAAGGCGGACGCTGAAAGATTACATTTCTGGAAAGTAGTCCGAATAGCACTTTGCCTTCTGAGCGCCTCCATCACGTCCATCAATCAACAGGCAGCACCCAGCATCCCAAAATGAACCAAGATAGACGTTTTAGTGTTTTTTTCTCTCATTTTTATTCACAGGGCAAACTGTGGCAGATATAAATATACACTTTTCTATTAATGAATAATATTTGACACCTTATTTCCTCGACACAGTACCAACGAGCTAGGGCTTTAACGAAGCCTCCCACCTTGCGAGAAATTAAAATATCCGTGACTCTCTTCTCTCCAGGAGGTCTACTGGCTAATGGGCAGCCATTATCGAAGGCCATTCTCATTACCCACCTCTCAGGGGCAGATAACTACCCCCCCTGCTCCCCCCCCCCCCGCCCCCCACCGCCACCCGCCCCAGGAGCAACGACAGGAAATAAAAACCGGGGCAAGAAAAGTATCTCGAGAAAACTTCCATCAGTTTCAGCGAGACGTGTTTAATGGATTTCCTTCACACTTCTCAGAGTCTACATTGCCAACATTAAAATAATTGAAAAGCTACACTAAGCCACTTCTTTTGTTCCAGGCCAGGAGAGCGTTTGGCAGATGATTGCTCTCCGCAATTATCAGCCTACAGAGCAGGGGGAGCAAGAACTGGATGGCTAATATTACTAAAATAATCGTCAAAATGATCTTTAATAAGGCACGGGGGAGGGGAGGAGAGGAGAGAGAGTGAAAACAGATAGAGCTAAAAAGAAAAGAAAAGAAAGTGGAGACGGAGGCGGGAGATGGTGGTGTGGTCTTCATTTCGGAGGGAGAATTACTGACGAGCCACAGGCCGAGGGGTTTTGAGCAGGCGTAGCTCTCTGGGAGCAATCAATGAAGTATGACAGCAGACGAGATGATCACACGCCGAGAAGAAGCCGCTAATGGAGCTCCGGAAGACTCCGAGGGACAGAAGGTGACCTCGTCACCAAATCAAACACACCTCCGCTTTTTCTCTCTGTCACTCTCTTTTTTTTTTCCCCGGCCAAACTTATGGAGTGTGCAGAGAACAGAAAGTGTGAAATCACAATTAAAAGTGTAAAACTTTCATCCCACTGATTTTTTTACTACCTCGGATGCAGAACTCACAGCTAGGACTGTTGGATTCTAAATGGTGCATGTGAAATATATCAAAGGCACTCGGGCAGATGGGCAAGCTTCAATTAAAAACAGGACGTGGGCCTTCACCTGTCAGTATGGGGCACTGTACTGTACATTAAGAGTGGATATTAACTTACTCCATAGCTTAAGCTACGACTTTATGAATCAAGACGTTTTTAAATTACAGTCCGTGAAATATTCTTGTAGGTTTGAAATAGTACATGGTTTACCCAATTGGCGGTTATAGTGAATCCATTTTAATGTTGAATCTAATAAGGGATCAGGGTGCTCCTGCGGTGACTATAGACTGTGCCGAGTAAGCGTTCCTTCTGCCTGTGTGCCTCTTGGTCAACGACGTGTTTCCATTACCTGGCATCAGATCAGACACGCACACACACACACACACACACACACACACACACACACACACACACACACACACACACACACACACACACACACACACACACACACAAACACACACACACACACACACACACACACACACACACACATACACACACAGGAGGGACAGAGGGACGCCGGCCAACAGATGGAGGAGCAGGGAGAGTGACCGAGTCCATCTCAGATTTAAGAGCTATGGAGATCGTTAGCCCATTTCTTCCCTCATATATCCTCCACTGTTCTTGTCAAGCTCCACTGTGTCCCATTACAGAAGCATAAAAGACAGGAGACGCCGAGAAATAATGATAAAGTAAGAGTGATGAGGGCATGTGCTCGGGCCCCCAACGCAAGGAGAGATTTAATAAGATACAAGCATTCCGAGGGCAGTTCAAGGCAAGAGGCAAGCGACTGCTGCCCTACAGGCTCCTTGAGTTGATGACACCAGGCATTAGTTAAAAAAAACAACAACACAACACAACAATAGCAATAACAGCTGCACCCCATCCACTTTGGATAATGCTGTTTTGCCGTCGTTAATCTTAAAAACAGCAGAGGTCGAAGTTGTTGTTTGAGTTTTGGAAAACGGCGCTGTAATTCCGCGATCCAAACAACAGCACGACGCCGGAGCTGCGAGTGCAACTGAGCCGGTCTCCGAGTGAAGACGTAAAAGTCTTTGAGAAGTCTCAGGGTCGTAATTTCATGCTCTAACTACGGCCACTTGCATACACACTCAACCAAGGACAGCCATATCCTGTTACCCACCAAGCTACATTAAAAGGGCTTGTTTCGGAGGGTAAGTTTTATTGCCCTGCGAGGGGGTAAATGATGAATGTCTGTGACCATTTGAGCTTGTCTAGGTTCCAATACGCAAGACCGGCATGACTACTGTCCCTTTCCTGCCTGTCAACACTGCCTGGGTAGATCCGGTGCTAAAATATTCATCATTATTCTCAAGTCCATGCCTTGAAAAGCCATCTCAGGCGCCGCCACCACCATCACACACACATATACGCACACACACACACACACACACACACACTGAATTGGCGTGACTAATCACATGGCCCTATTCTGCGTGCATCTGTTGAATATCAGGCACTTGATCAAAACAAACATACACACACACACACAAACAAATGCACACACACAAACATATACACACACACACACACACACACACACACACACACACACACACACACACACACACACACACACACACACACACACACACACACACACACTCACTCGCTCGCTCGCTCGCTCACTCTCACACACACTTGACCAAAACAAAAACCATGTGCCCTTGTTCTTCATGTATGTGACCCCCACTTCAGACACACACTTAGCGGAGATAAGAGAAATTTCATTCCTTTCACATGAAAGGCGTCATCATGTTCATTCATGAAATGAATCTGCATTTCAAGCATCGAGTGCCCCTGACTGGAAAGGCACTTTTTGATGCCATCTGTTCTTTTGACTTATGATGACATCACGTCCTCTGCCACTTAGGCCCTGGTTTTATATCTTCACCCGCGGAAAGAGAGGAGTGGTCATAAACTGCAC
>NC_085007.1:3383143-3385643 GCF_963854185.1 Sardina pilchardus | reverse complement strand
GCACTCACGAAAACACACACACACACACACACACACACACACTCTCTCTCTGTCTCTCTCTCCTAAGGGCCAACATCGCCTACATCAGGGTAAAGATTGCAGGCCGCCACTGTTGTCTTACCCGCGGAACGTTCTGGTACCTTGTCAATAAGAGCGGATTATGCGGGGGTGGCCGGGGGTCTGTTCCCCAGACAACCTCGCTGCGGCGAAGCATCGATTTGTAGAACAAGCGCTGGCCGTCTGACTCGGGGAGATAGAACCCAAAATCTCCATGATAAAGACAGACAGCGCGCATCGCACAGCCAATTTATGCACACTGTCAGCGCACAAGACATGGCCTCACACACAGCACACATCTTACAAATAACACTTTCCAGGATCTTCTGTGTGTGCGTGTGTGTGTGTGTGGCAGTGTATGAGTGAGACAGACTTTGTGTGTGTGTGTGTGTGTGTATGCATATGCGTGTGCATGTGTATGTCTGTGTCTGTGTGCACGAGTGTGTGAATGTGTGTACATGGCTATGTCTATGTGAGACAGACTGTGTGCGTGTGTGTGTGTGTGTGTGTGTGTGTGTCTGTATGTGTTAAAGGGATATTCCGCCATTTTTGGAAATACGCTCATTTTCCACCTCCCCTCGAGCAAAACAATCGATATTTACCTTGTTCCCGTTCATCCAGCCAATCTGTGAGTCTGGCGATACAACTTTTAGCTTCAGCCTAGCATAGATCATTGAATCGGATTAGACCATTAGCTTATCGCCTGCTAGCTTCATGTTTAAAAGTGACTAAGATTTCTGGTAATTTTCCCATTTAAAACGTGTCTCCTCTCAAGTTAGAAAGTGCAATAAGACCAACTGAAAATGAAACCTGCCATTTTTCTAGGCTGGTTTGACATGGAACTACACTCTCATCTGGCGTAATAATCAAGGCAACTTGCAAACGTACCATAGGCGCAGTGATATCGTACGCAGCATCTGAAAATAGTCCCCATAGACAACAAGCAGTAGTAGTGCCAGTAGGTTGCAAGTTGCCTTGATTATTACGCCAGATGAGAGTGTAGTTCCATGTCAAATCAGCCTAGAAAAACGGCAGGTTTCATTTTCAGTTGGTCTTATTGCACTTTCTAACTTGAGAGGAGACACGTTTTAAATGGGAAAATTACCAGAAATCTTAGTTACTTTTAAACATGAAGCTAGCAGGCGAGAAGCTAATGGTCTAATCCGATTCAATGATCTATGCTAGGCTGAAGCTAAAAGTTGTATCGCCAGACTCACAGAATGGCTGGATGAACGGGAACAAGGTAAATATCGATTGTTTTGCTCGAGGGGAGGTGGAAAATGAGCGCATTTCCAAAAATGGCGGAATATCCCTTTAAGTATTCACTTTGAGTGCCTAAGAGAAGGCCCTCTGTGAATCCTGACTAGCACTGACATATCATTATCATATATGGCAGGCAGATGACATTGAGGACTTGACATATTTAACAGCCACTCCCAGATTCACCTTTCTAATAATGTGCATAGTGGGAGGGAAGGAGAGAGGGAGAGGGAGTGTGTGTCTGTGTGTGTGTCTGTGTGTGTGTGTGTGTGTGTGTGTGTGTGTGTGTGTGTGTGTGTGTGTCTGTGTGTGTGTGTGTGTGTGTGTATTTACATTGAGGATTAAGGCTGTCAGGCTGCCGCTACTCCAGCCTGTCACCACGCCAAGAGGGTAAAGAGACGAGAGCTTTATCAGACACCACAACCTCACCTCTCTCTGCCACCTCACTTGAGTGTGTGTGTGTGTGTGTGTGTGTGTGTGTGTGTGTGTGTGTGTGTGTGTGTGTGTGTGTGTCTGTGTGTGTGTGTGAGTGTGTGTGTGAGTGTGTGTGTGTGTGTGTGTGTGTGTGTGTGTGTGTGTGTGTGTGTGTGTGTGTGTGTGTGTGTGTGTGTGTGTGTGTGTGTGTGTGTGTGAGTGTGTGTGTGTGTGTGTGTGTGTGTGTGTGTGTGTGTGTGTGTGTGTGTGTGTGTGTATTTACATTGAGGATTAAGGCTGTCAGGCTGCTGCTACTCCAATAGGGTAAGGTGTGGAGAGCTTTATCAGACACCACAACCTCACCTCTCTCTGCCACCTCACTTGAGTGTGTGTGTGTGTGTGTGTGTGTGTGTGTGTGTGTGTGTTTACATTGAGGATTAAGGCTGTCAGGCTGCTGCTACTCCAATAGGGTAAGGTGTAGAGAGCTTTATCAGACACCACAACCTCACCAAGTGTGTGTGTGTGTGTGTGTGTGTGTGTGTGTGTGTGTGTGTGTGTGTGTGTGTGTGTATGTGTGTGAGATTGGAGGTGAGAACGAGCAGAGAAACTCTGGCAGGAATGAGGAGATTTGCAAACGAGTGTGAGGGATGGATAGAGCAAGGGGGAGCGAGCTAGAATGAGAGAGAGAGTGACAGAGAGACAGAACAGAAAGAAAGGGAGGAAGACATTTAGAAAGAAATTTAGAAAGAAATTTAGAAAGAAATTTAGA
>NC_085007.1:3363143-3370643 GCF_963854185.1 Sardina pilchardus | reverse complement strand
AAACAAGAGTTGGAGGCAGAGAATGAGTAAAACTCTGACCAAAGAAATGACACACACACACACACACACACACACACACACACACACATACACGCACACACGCACACACACACACACAGCGTCTGCATGACCACACAATGCTGAGGTTGTGCACATCTACACACACAGAGCACACAGCTGATCGTAGCGAGCACATTACGGAGGGGATGTTTTGCAGGATCTGAACTGTGCAGGTAGTTTGCCACGCATACAAATATGCTAATGCAATTCTGACAACATACTTTGCCCCACTCACTTTCAATTCAGGTTAGCAGCTAAACAGCAGGAGAGAGAGAGAGAGAGAGAGAGAGAGAGAGAGAGAGAGAGAGAGAGAGAGAGAGAGAAAAGGAGAGACTAAGTGAGAGAACACGAAAAGGAAGCAAAACAGCATCAGATAGATAGGATGAGACAGAAGAGAGAGAGAGAGAGAGAGAGAGAGAGAGAGAGAGAGAGAGAGAGCAGAAGAGGGTGGGAGAGAGGGAAAGAAAAAGGAAGAGCAAGGTTGGAATGCTTCCTGTGTGCGTGTTCTGTGCTGAGGAGACAGAGAGAGTTCTGAAAGAGGGGAGATGTAATAATCCAGCCCATAATCCAGAGAGAGTTCTGAAAGAGGGGAGATATAATAATCCAGCCCATAATCCAGCGGATGAGAGGAGAGGCAGGATGTCTTACTCCATCATGCAGGTTGGAGGCGTGTTGAGGTGATGCCAGTGAGAGGGGAGCTGAGGGGACTATATACCAAAGCAACCACTGACACAATCACTGGCACAACCACTGACACAACCACTGGCACAACCACTGACACAGCTGACTACGCAAACACTAACAACTACACAGCCATCGACACAAACACAGACATAAACACCACCACAAGCACTGACATGAACACAGACACAAGCACTGACAATATTAACTATACAACCACTAACACAATCAGTGACACAACCACTTACACAAACAATTCCACAACACAAACAACTACACAAACACCAAACACCACCACAACCACATACACAACCACAGACACCACCACAACCACATACACAGACACAGACACCACCACAACCACAGACACAGACACAGACACCACCACAACTACAGACACAACCACAGACACAAACACCACCACAACTACAGACACAACCATAGACACAAACATCGTCAAGAACGCTGACACAATCACCTGCACAAACACCATCACAACCAAACACACAACTACAATCAAACACACCACCACAACCAAACACACCACTTCAACCACAACACACCACCACAACCACAACACACAACTACAATCAAACACACCACCACAATCAAACACACCACTTCAACCACAACACACCATCACAACCAAACACACAACTACAATCAAACACACCACTTCAACCACAACACACCACCACAACCACAACACATACACATACACACCGGCACAATCACAGACACGATCACAGACACCTCTGTTAAGCCCAAATCACTAGCACAACCACATACACAAACCACCAACAAGACCACCTTGTTCAAGCCCAAACAAGCGAGAGCACGCCAAGCGAGAGTAAGAAATATGCCATCTCTAGGAGATGAGTTCAAGACGCCTTTCTTTCTCTTTCTCTCTGTCTCTCTTTATCTCTCTCTCCCTCTTTCTCTCACTTCTCCGTCTGCACCCCCGGTGGCCTGTCCAACCGTTGGAGGCCATTTTGTTTGCCTCGGACACCTGGAGAGGTCTGAAAGCGAAAGTCCCACGGGGGGGGAGGAGGGGGAGGGCTTGGTTCTCTGTCAATCGAGCAGAACTGATTGGCTGATCTTTGTGAGCAACACTCGGCTCTAATCTCCAATCTGTCTCCCCTGGCTTTCTTTTCTCTCTCTCCGTGCTCACTCGCTCACTCACTCACTCGCTCACTCTCCCCCTCGTGAGGAGCAATCATTTTCTTCTCGCTTTCTTTTTTCTTGTCGTTTTTTTTTTTTTTTTTTTTGGCGATCCCAGATTCCTCTGGGTGTGTGTAAGGACAGCCGAGGCGGGCGAGAGGCGCTAACGTGTTTTTAAACGGTTGGGGAAATCCTTGGGAAACAAGGCTAACTTTGATCAGCCACCGCGCGAGAGAGAGGATTGCGATGATGATCTACAAGGCCCCGGGAGCGGAGTGTTCCAGCTCGCCGCTCGCCGCTCGCCGCCGCGTTCTCATCCCTCGGCTTCCTCCTGTGTTTAAACACGTCTCCTCTCCTCTCCGCTCCTCTCCCGCGGGTCTGAGGGAATGGGAAATGGGAAATGGGAAATGGGAAATGGGAAATAGCGCTGTTTGGGTATCAGTTTCCTGCGCCGCTCCTGAGCATCCACCGGATGTTTGTGTGTGTTTGTGTGTGTACGTGTGTGTGTGTGTGTGTGTGTGTGTGTGTGTGTGTGCGTGTGTGTTTGTGTGTGTACGTGTGTGTGTATGTGTGTTTGTGTGTGTACGTGTGTGTGTGTGTGTGCGTGTGCGTGTGCGTGTGCGTGTGCGTGTGCGTGTGTGTGTGTGTGTGTGTGTGTGTGTGTGTGTGTGTGTGTGTGTGCGTGTGTGTTTATGTGCACGTTTATGTGCGTGTGTATGTGTATGATGTGTATGTGTATGTGTATGTGTATGTGTATGTGTATGTGTATGTGTATGTGTATGTGTATGTGTATGTGTATGTGTTTGTGTGTGTGTGTGCGTGTGTGTTTATGTGCGCGTTTATGTGCGTGTGTATGTGTATGATGTGTATGTGTATGTGTATGTGTATGTGTATGTGTATGTGTATGTGTATGTGTATGTGTATGTGTATGTGTATGTGTATGTGTATGTGTATGTGTATGTGTATGTGTATGTGTATGCGTGTGTGTGTGTGCCGTTTCATAGGATTTGGTTTAATGGGCTTGGCTAAGGATACAAACCCGTCCGTGAGGAGAATTTTGAGTTGGACCGAGCATTCAATCTGCATTAACTGGAAATGATATGCAATGAAACAACACTGATTGTTTTCAATTGGATGCTTGCACAACTCCCCAAAAAACAAGCCAGGCCTCCTCGCTCTGAGTCCACGTTGAAATATTAATAAATCAGAAATTACAGGAGGTGAGAGCGACGAGATTAAATTACGGCAGAGAACATCCTCCGGAGAAATATGCCAAGAAACAACAGCGAATTATCTGGAACACTAATTAGCATCAACAACACAAAATCTGCCGTGTCGTGTCTAATCAGTCTTATAGTGGCGAATTTGGCCGTGGGAATTGTCACTTGTTTACCGCTCGGCGTCAGACTGGGGAGATTGAGAAAGTGCGGTTTCTCTGTGTGGTCTGTGAGCGAGATCGCAATGCATCGCATCAGGACTGAGCATGAAGGGGCTATTGGCATGCACAACGGCGTTCATGCCAGGGCACCGCGTCTGCCGACCTTTGACCTTTGACCTTTGAGTAAGTATGTGCCATTTTGAAGTCAGTCCTGTGGTTTTTCAACATCCCATAATTAAGCTGTCTGCTGACGGTGCCGTTTCCGAGGCGAGGCGCGGCGCGAACATCGAAGGGAGTCGGACGCTTCATACGCGTCTCGGGATTGGACAGCCGATGCCCCACAGACTCCCATTTGCATTTGAAAGGACGGAACACCTGGTGAACATGAATGGGAGATTTCCTCAGCCTCAGCAAAGTGATGCCGATTGAGTCCGTCGAGCGGTTTAGTCTGCACATGCAAGCGTTCTTGGTGTTGATGTTGCATTTTGCTTCAAAAACAAAAAGAAAAGAAATGGAATGGAAGGGGAAAAAAAAAATCTTGTCGTCCACATTTTTGGTGAGCACAAGCCATACATCTCTGTAATGAGCACGCGGGGATTGCTGATTAAAGCCCAACCAAAATAAACAAGAATCCCAGCAGCAGTTTGAAATTGTTGGCGTCTCTCTCCGTCACACACTTTCTCCTCTTCATCGAAACAGATGGTGGACCAGGAAATGCTTTCTCTGTGTGTGTGTGTGTGTGTGTGTGTGTGTGTGTGTGTGTGTGTGAGAGAGAGAGAGAGTGAGTGAGCTGCTTTGAGATTAGATCTTCTCTTCCATCTAAATCTGTTTCAAATGAAAAAAAGGTTACGGAGCATCACTCCACACCATTGATGTGACCTTTCCGTCGACCTTTAACGCCGAGGCTTCGACTGTGTCCCGCGGCAACACGACGGCACACAGGAGCCCCTAACAAGATGCCAGCTGCGTATCGCCAGATATTTTTATTCGTCCCCAAATGATATCCCAAATGATATACAGGGCTCAATCTATCACTGTGTTCACCTAGACCCCAAGGTTATTGTCTGATCTATTTTGAGAGACGGAGAAAGTGTGAGAAAGTCGGGTTCATGTCACGTCCTTCCTGTCTGTCCGGTCCAGTGTCTGAGAAGGACAGAGGGCCGGGCCAGGCGGACAGATTCATGACACCTTGTCACCGCTCGCCTATCAGCTTCCCTTCACTGTTGCCGTGACAACTCGGAGTTGGCAAAGGCTGGAAGTCACAGTTGCAATCGCGTTTGGCTGCAAGAGGATGGAGCTCAGTGGTCCTCCACCGGCGCCAGACAGGAGGTGGGTACAGGGAGAGATGGAGAGAGAGAGAGAGATGGAGAGAAAGAGAGAGAGATGGAGAGAGAGAAAGGAATGGAGGGAGGGAGGGAGAGATGGAGAGACAGAGAGAGAGAAAGGAATGGAGGGAGGGGGAGATGGAGAGACAGAGACAGAGCAGGAGGGAGAAGGAGAGAGAGACAGATGGAAAGAGAGATACAGAGAGAAAGAGAGATAGAGAGAGAGAGAGGGAGGGAGAGGCAGGGAGAAAGGGAGAGGCAGGGGAGGGAGGTAGAGAGGGGGAGAGGGAGAGCGCAAAGACGACAGGAGTGACAAGTCTGGACACCTCGGCTGACAACCTCTCCTCCAACTAGCACATTTACAGATGGCTTTCATTCCCCCTCATCACCCGCTCCGCTCCTCCATCCCTCTTCCTTTCACTCCTTCTCCTCTTTCATTTTTTCTCCCTTTCTCTTCTCTTCTCTCCTTTCTTTCTCCTCTAATGTAAACACCCCTGGCTGACGCAGGCAGTGGCACCGTGTGGGTATTCCAGACGAGCCCAAACGCTCCTGTCATCATCATCATCAAAAAGCGCCTGCCCAGGTGCCCTTTTCAAGTCCGCGCCTTCGCCGGATCACTTTCCAGACTCGTTCAGCGGCGAGCAGCGAGCGGCGAGCGCTCAAGTGGACATGTGAGAGGCCCGCGATGCACTCCAAACACATTCAAAACACTTGAGTAAAAAAAAAAACACTTTGTTCTCCGGCCAAACACAGCAGCGAGCAGGAAGTCAACTCTTCCCCCCCCCCCCCCCGTCCCTTTCATCAGTAGCAGAGGAGGAGAGTTTGTGTGTGTGTGTGTGTGTGTGTGTGTGTGTATGTGTGTGTGTGTGTGTGTGTGTGTGTGCTTGTGTGACAAGTGAAGGAAACCTGCGCCGCTTCATGCCTGTGAGAACGTCCAACTTTTTTTTTACTTTAAAAGGGTTTTTCTTTTTCAGTTGTTGTTTTTAAAGTTTGTCAGCGCAGCGTATTACACTTCCACAGCTATCAGCAGTTGCACTGTTAGCCATGTTTACGCTGCTGGCGTGGAATGCTGTTCTGTTTTTTTTTTTTTTTTTTGCTTCTTTTTTTTTCCGTTCCTCCTACATGGTCTTCCCAGGGCTCTCACTGATCCAAGCCCAAACCACTGCCAAACCATCGCATGCTTTCTGTACGGAGTAATGCAGACAGTACATTAGCGTGTGTTTAAATACTTTCCTTTAAAACACGCACTCCTACGAGCACGGCTAACCCAGCCGACTTCCATACCAGACAGTAAACGCAAACAAATAGGGACTATCGGATTTTACAGCCAAGCTTTTCTTCTTCCAGAGGTCAAATCTCCTGCCCGTAAACCCCAATAAAGCCTTGGCGGTTTGGGTGTTTCTGCTGTGGGACAGAGGTATGTGGATGAGTCTACTCTGGACGAGTCAGGCCAAAAGCATTCGCTCCTCTCCGTCCGCTCCGGTTCCGTCTGCACCAGACGTCTTTAGATTTCTTTTCTTTTCTTTTTTTTTTTACGGAGGTGTAGCCTTTACCCACCTGCGAATCTCGGCGTGATCTTAATGTGCGCGGCCTTGTAAAACACCACGGCTACAATTAGCACAACACCTTGCCGAACGCATCGCGGCTTTCATAATTAGCTCTAATGAAGTGAACAAAAGAGAAACCGAGAGGAAAAAAAAAAACATTAACGAGCTCGTATGACTACAGCCCCGCTGTGGCCTATTACCAGGCAAACATGAGGAAAAAATAGCTGATATTTAACAGACTTGGGCCCAACTGTTTAGGCTGCAAATCTTATGTAGCATAAGGCTGTCCTATATCGGCAGACTGGCGTGGCGCTAGCGCCCGCTAACAAGCTGCCCGCGCCACACAGCCAAACCAGCTCAAACCCATCGCAAGCAAATAAACAAACTGGCAAGATGTTGCCTTGCAGGAGTGAGGGAATGAGAAACTGACAGCAAGGGAGAGTTGGCCACAGCATATGAAGATAAGGTTTACACACACACACACACACACACACACACACACACACACATACTGTACACTGAGGGAGAATGGGGGGGCGAGAGAGAGAGAGAGAGAGAGAGAGAGGGAGGGAGGGAGGGAGGGAGTTAGGGAGAGAGAAAGAGAGAAAGAGATCGAGAGAATAAAGAAAAACCGAGAGAGAAAGAGAGAAAGAGATTGAGAGAATAAAGAAACACCGAGAGCGAAAGAAAGAAAGATAGGAAGAAAGAAAGAAATATATAGAGAGAGGGAGGGAGAGAGAAAGTGCTAGAAACTCATTTTTTGGGAGAAAATAATTTCCAAGCCTCTGCATCTGCTGTACTGAACTCAGGAGTCAGGCCAAAGGCTATTCATGTTTGGCCACTGCAGATAAATCTAAAAATATAGTTTGTGCATTTTCAAACACCAATCATTCACCACTAAGCACTTGCCTCCCCCCTCTCACACACACACACACACACACACACACACACACACGCCTTTCCATTCTCTCTAGTGCGTTGGCAGACAGGCACAAAACAGAAACAGAGCACAAACTCCATCAAGGTCGTTGAGTAAGTCCTTAAGCATGTTTTTTTTCTTCATCGTTTTGTTTTTAATGGTGTTTATTTTCTCCTGACTCAGTCCTTTCTCAACACTAAGTGTGTGAGATTAGATATTTCACATTTAATTGTCATTCACATCGGAGCTCCAAACACAATAAAGGCCAGAATGTGACACACAAGCACACACACACACACACACACACTCACACTCACACACACACACACACACACACACACTCACACACACACACACACACACACACACACACACACACACAAAATCCACAATAAAGAGCGAACGAGGTGCTTCTCTGTACTAATGCAA
>NC_085007.1:3355643-3358143 GCF_963854185.1 Sardina pilchardus | reverse complement strand
GCGGGGGGGCGAGGAGAGGAGAGGAGAGGAGAGGAGAGCCAAACGCTCCGAGACAAGAGCTGGACGGCGTCCACTTGGAGCGAGCTGTGAATGTGACGTGACTGTCCTGACCCGTCGACACACACACACACACACACACACCTCCGCTAGGCTCCGTCAGCCAAGCGAGACACACATGCACACACACACAAACACACACACACACACACACACACACACACACACACACACACACACACACACAAACACACACACACACACACACACTCACACACACACTCACACACACACTCACACACACACTCACTCTCACACACACTCACAATCACACTCATATGCGCACACACACACACACACACACACACACACACACACACACCTCCGCTAGGCTCCGTCAGCCAAGCGAGACACACGTGCGCACACACACACACACACACACACACACACTCACACACACACTCACTCTCACACACACTCACAATCACACTCATATGCGCACACACACACACACACACACACACACACACACACACACAGGAGAGTTTGATGGATTCCCAGCGCAGGTTGGGCTTGTTGTGCTGCGCTCTGTTCCAATCTCGCTGGCGCACAGACGGGGGAGAATGTGCTTAAGAGAGGAACGGTCAGCAGAATTCAAATGCCCTGCTGCCCCCCAAAGCACTGACCTTAGATTTCTGGGGGAGGGGGGATTTCTGGGAGGGGGGGTCTGATTGATGTGAGCAGATAATGGCAACAGATCAGGCCAATGAAGCCCAGGGGGACCAGAGCACACAGTCATGCCACCACCTCTCTTTCTTTCCTCTGTTTCTCACACTCTCTTTCTGTGTCTCCCTCATTCTCTCCCTCTTTCTATCATCCATTTCTCTCTTCTTTCTATCTCTCTCGTGTCCTCTCTCTCTCTCTCTTCCTTTCTTCTGTCCGTCACACACACTTTTGCTCTCATCATCTCTCTCTCTCTCCCTCTTTCTTTCCTCTGTTTATCACACTCTCTTTCTGTGTCTCCCTCATTCTCTCCCTCTTTCTATCATCCATTTCTCTCTTCTTTCTATTTCTCTCGTGTCCTTCTCTCTCTCTCTCTCTCTCTCTCTCTCTCTCTTCCTTTCTTCTGTCTGTCACACATACTTTTGCTCTCATCTCTTTCTCCCTCTTTCTTTCCTCTGTTTCTCACTCTCTTTCTGTTTCTCCCTCATTCTTTCCCTCTTTCTATCATCCATTTCTCTCTTCTTTCTATCTCTCTCATGTCCTTCTCTCTCTCTCTTTTACTTCCTTCTCTCTCTCTCTTTTACTTTCTTCTGTCTGTCACACATACTTTTGCTCTCATCTCTTTCCCTCTTTCTTTCCTCTGTTTCTCACTCTCTTTCTATTTCTGCCTCATTCTCTCCCTCAGATATATTCCCCATTACACTGGAAAATAAGGTCATAAACGCAACTTCCAGTTGAGTCAGAACACAGCCGATACTAATAGCATTTTACAGCCCTGCAGATAACCATGTTGTATTTAGCACCTTATACTTAATGCAGATGCCTTTGAAACACGACAACCAAACAATATCACCAGTCAGTACGAGCGGACAAAGCTGTGGGGGAAAAACTCTCGGCAGTTTTATCGTGCCTCGCCTGCGTGCTCGCGAGCGCCGGACACTCCTGCACTATTCAGGTCAGCGCGGAATACGCTAGCCACGTCCTGCAGCTCTTTCTTTCTACGCCGTGCTTGCAGACGAGACAAGCGCCTGTTCTCGCTCACACGCTCGCAAAACCACCCGCACCGCACAGTGGGCCCACAAGGGGGCTACGCTCGCGGCCCGATCGCGAAAAAAAGAACATCCCTCCTCCTCCTCCTCCTCAGATGGAATACGGAATAGGAGTCACAGAACGGCCCAGCGTGAAAAGAGCATATTTAATATTAGTCAGCGCATAATATGCACAATCACCACGGGGGTTAGGTTGGCGGGGGGGGGGGGGGGGGGGGGGGTCAACTGTAAACAATACCGCCTGCTACTGTTGTGCATGTCAATGACTCAATGTCTTAAACATAAATAAGAAATCAGCGGTGGGGTTATTAGCGACGCGAGAGGGGAGCAGTGGAGGCGGACTAAGCCGCTGGAAGCCCTGCGTGGTCTGGGACTGCTTCCAGCCTGCCTGCCCAACTTTTGGCTCGTTAAACTTTTTCATGATACTGTAATATTGCAATGCTGCTGTGCTGTAATGAACTGAGAGTCCATATCATGGCGGTTATGAACTATGTAACTACGAGGTTTTACACAACGCCTGGTTCCCTTAAGCTCTTGACTCTGAAGTCTCTGAGCCGTACACCCCCAAAAAACCACCACCTCCACCACCACCTCCTCCACCACCACCACCACCTCCTCTTCCTCCTCCACCACCTCCTCCTCCTCCTCCAACACCACCACCTCCTCTACCTCCTCCACGACACATTAAAAGTGGCTGGCTATAAGTTTGGTGTTTCCAGAATGTTGGTTTC
>NC_085007.1:3340643-3353143 GCF_963854185.1 Sardina pilchardus | reverse complement strand
CCTGTGAGTACGTGGACGTTCACACGGACGCGCCAGTGTGTCCATTCTGGAGTGAAAGGCTCCTTGGTATTATGCTTCACCAAAGCTGTGTGTGTGTGTGTGTGGGTCTGTGTGTGTCTGTGTGTGTGTGTGTGTGTGTGTGTGTGTGTGTGTGTGTGTGTGCGTGTGCGTGTGAGGGTGCGTAAATGAGAGTGTGAGTGTGAGTGTGACTTTTTGAGTGTGAGTATGTGTGAGTATGCATGTGTGTGTGTGCATGTGCATGTGTGGGTGCGTGTGTAAATGTGTGAACATTTGTGAGAGAGTGTGAGTGTGTGTGTGTGTGTGTGTGTGTGCGCAGAGGTGGAAAACTCCAGCTTCAGAGAGTAAAAGTCTGATCATGTTTTGGTTCTACCTGTGCACTTGGCAAAAGTGATCTGATCAATAGGGCTCGGGCACACGCCTTGCATTCTAGGAATATTGTCGCCATGTTGGTAGCGCACCGAATGTAATATCCATTCATTCAGATGCAGAAGACAAGAAGCAGAATTATAGTATTAGCGATTCTTTTCCTCTTGCGATCGTGGGTTGCACTGTTACACCCCACTACACAGCAACATAAGACCAAGAAGGCAAAAACTAAGTAACAGGAACACACTAATAGGCGGGAGTAAATCCATAGTAAACTAAGGAGTGAGGCTGCCAATAAGTTTTCACGTCATGATCCAGAGCCCTATTAGCTGCTCTACCTAGCTGAAGAGCTGTGCTAATTAGAATCAGCTGGTTTAAATGAATGGTTGGCACAGATATGTGGTAGGACTTTAACTTTCTGAAGCTGGAGTTTTCCACCTCTATGTGTGTGTGTGTGTGTGTGTGTGTGTGTGTGTGTGTGTGTGTGTGTGTGTGTGTGTGTGTGTGTACACTAGGGATGCAACGGTTTTCAATAATTTATTGAACCGTTCGGTTTGGCCTGTTCGGTTCAATAGACTCACCTAAACCGCAATATTTCGGTATACGCGACATTAAACTTTTTATTTAATACAAGGTTATTGCGCGCGCGTAGCCTGGGAGCGATAGAGAGGAGTGCTTAGGACCCGGGGGATGCGTTTTCTCTGACTGTTCAGCTTGCCTCTCGTCAACCTTGCAACAACCAATCAGAATTTTACTGAATTTCCCAAGAGCCAATAAGCGCGTTGAAATGCAAATGAAGGAGTCATGTGAGAAGAAACAAACTTTACCGGCGGCTGCATGATCATGGCGACATTTGAAGTAGCCAAGTAGCCCACGAACAAGGCAAAAAGACCGTCAGTAAACAAAGCACAGTGTGCATTGCAAACACTGCTTCACAACGATCACCTAATAAAGGTAACACATCCAACATGTCGGCCCACTTGCGCCTTCATCACCCGGCTGTAACCTTAAGTGGAGCAGCACGGAGAGTTAGTTTGCCACCGAAAACCCAACCATCCATTGCTGCAGCCTTTCGACAACAATATTCCTATAATTCCCAAAGACATAACGAATACGACGGCGTATTAGGGCCACGTATATATACTTTGTAAAGACGCAAATTTGCCACTTTAGAAGGTCGAAAATTTGCCACATTATAAAGTCTGTGTGTAACAGTGTAACCGGTGGTTTCTGCCCTGCGTTGATTGCTCGCTAGAGTAGCCTAAGAAAGCGTGACGCCGACACAGCTGAGTGTATTCTCTTTTTGATAGTTTACTGGAAAATATTGTAGGGATGGGAGGTTATAGGAGATGGGGAGGCAGACATGTCATTCCAAACTCGGGTCATTTATTTTCCTGACGTTGTACATGCTAGGCTACGGGCAGCGGGAGGTGTCCACTCGAAAAACAATAAACTCACTGCTAAATCAGTCAATCGCTCGTCCACTCGTCAATCACACAACTCTCTCGCACACACACGCACACACACACACACACACACACACGACAGGAGACACAGGGGAAACAGACACTTTGTGAAGTGGCAAATTTGCCACTTTCTTCTCGGAATATTGCCCCCCCCCCCTGACAACAGGTTGCAATAATGTTCATTTCATTGTTCTAATATTTTTAATGCTGCACTGCACTTTTGTCTATGTTTACATTTTTTACGTTCATAAAAGAGGACAGGGCAGGCACTCCCAAATCAAATATCCATTTGAAACTACACATAATACTACCTCACCAATTATTTTGAGAAGATTTTCAGAATTGTTCACTACTTTTTTGAGGGTGTATAACAGTTAAGTATTTTCTTTAAATGTGTGAAGAACAGTGAGTTTATTAAATAAATAACTACACATTACTTTATGCTGCACTGCACTATGGATAACATTGCCTGTTTATGACAAGGCAATGAGTGATTCTGCTTCATCTGTGTCAGGCTATGCATTTAATATTTTCTCTGCAAGTGTAAGTAGAAGCACATTGTTGATTTGAAATAGAAAAGGCAAATATAGCCTCCTGTATGCTAGAGCCAAGATAATATTGATATATTGAAACCGAACCGTTACCGTGGCCCAAAAACCGTGATACAAACCGAACCGTGGCAAAACTGTACCGTTGCATCCCTAGTGTACACACGTGTGAGTATGGGAGCCTGTTGCTATCAATAATCAGATTTCTCAACAAATATGAGTCTATCGAACACCAGAAGAAGTGATGTGGTTCATCCCTGATAGAAGCTCTCCAGGGGCCTGGGTACCGTGGCAACACTTCCTATTTCATCTGATGCATTCACTTTAAAGGATACCATCTGCTTCACTATTTCACTGTGTTTTGCATTTTACACTTTTCTGCCAGTATGTGCAACAACATTCGCTGGCCTTAAAAGCCTTTCAATCAATACATTTCAATCAATATTTATAAAACGGAGAGTTCCGATTTTTTATTATGTTAGTCTAGGTCGCATTCTAAGCCACTGTAAAACCCTCCGCACCCGTTCACATTGACCCCCCCGGCATTATACACCAGAGACGGGCACTGCCAGTGGGCCAGTAGCATTCCGCACCAGAGACGGGCACTGCCCGTGGGCCACTGGCGCTCCAGCGCGACCTTTGACCTCTTACCTTCCTCTCGGCCTCCTGGCGGGCGTACTGCACCAGCATGGGCTCGCCGTGCTTCCGCAGGAAGTCCCTCTGACAGCCATCCGCCAATCCCGGCTCATTGGGCAGGAAGTTACTGGCCCACACCTGCAGAAGGACGGAGGGAGGGAGAGAGAGAGAGAGAGAGAGAGAGAGAGAGAGAGAGAGAGAGTGTGAAAGAATGAAACTTAAACTTATGTATTTGTGGGGGTGCAAAGCCAGGCTGCACTGGCATTCTGAGCGCCTGCAGCTCCAAAATGTAATTTCTGTAAATAAATTGAGACGACTGTAATGTCATCCACAAAAGGATCATTTCATGCAAATGGCACTCTGCCATTTAAACCGTTTAAGTTTATTTCGCAGCTTCATCCTGCTAGCATAGCAACTATGTCTCCCTGGGCAACCAGGCAAGTGACAACACCCATCTTCTGCATATGCAGTAACAAAGTTAAGATTCTCAAATTAGCTCATCAATAAAAGACTTAAAGTAATCCCAACCACTTGAATAGAATAGAATAGAATATATACTTTTTTGATCCCATGAGGGAAATTCAGTTCTCTGCATTTAACCCAATTTAACCGAATTAGTGAACACACAGCACACAGTGAACAACACACAGTGAGGTGAATCACACAACGCAGAGCAGTGAGCTGCCTGCCCAACCAGCGGCGCTCGGGGAGCAGTGAGGGGTTAGGTGCCTTGCTCAAGGGCACTTCAGCCGTGGACTGGTCGGGAATCGAACCGGCAACCCTCAGGTTACAAGCCCGAAGCACTAACCAGTAGGCCACGGCTGCCCAAAAAAGGTTAAAAGGCCCATAAAACAACCCTGAGGGATATGATCGGGGTATCACTGGGGGCAAAGGGCTTTTAATCCACACAGGGAAGGAGGGGCAGTTTCCTTTGTCCTGACCGAAGATAGGAATCTTCCGTCCCCCATTCATACATGCATGGCAGAAGGTTGCCGTCACTGTTATTCCCAAGGGCACATGGGGGTTGAATGATGGACCATCCTTCCCCAGATCAACATCAGTTCCTATTCCCATATGATAGCAACATGGCATATTAACATCAAAATAACAGCTTTCAGTGGACGCGGGAGTGACCCTGCCGAAAAGGAGGGAGGGAGTGAGGGCGGCTGGAGAGAGAGAGAGACGGAGAGGGAGAGAGAGAGAGAGAGAGAGAGAGAGAGAGAGAGAGACGATGAGGGAGAGATAGAGAAAGGTCAGGGAGGACAGCGAGGGAGAGAGGGAACAGAGAGGAAAAAAGAGAGAAGGAAGTCAAAGAGAGATGGAGAGAATGAGAAGGGAGGGAGAGAGAAGAGAGAGAGAGAAAAGAGTACATTTCCATTTAACAGAAGTTTTTCATACGAAAGCCCCATGGAGTGGGGACATTTTTAAGAGATATTTTATCAGCGCTTTGCCTTCACGCCCTGAGAATGTCATCCAGGAGCCCATGAGAGGGGAGGGGTGATGGAGAGATAGAATCATGAAAGAGAGAGAGAGAGGAGAGAAAGAGAGAGAGAGAGAGAAAGGAGAGAGAGAGAGAGAAGAGAGAAGAGGAGAGGAGATGAGGAGAAAAGCAGGCGGCCTCTTCTGTAATCCTCTGTGGATGAGAGACGTCATCGCTGTCTCCTCTCACAAATAATGACACGCTCTCCTCTGCTCTCCTTTCCTTTCCTCCCCTCTTCTCTTCTCTTCTCTTCTCCTCCTCCCCTCCCCTCTCTTCTCCTCTCCTCTGCTCTCCGTTCCTTTCCTCCCCTCTTCTCTTCTCTTCCCCTCCTCCCCTCCCCTCTCCTCTCCCCTCTCCTCTCCTCTCCTCCCCTCTTCTCTTCTCCTCCTCCCCTCCCCTCTTCTCTTCTCTCCTCCTCTCCCCTCTCCTCTCCTCTGCTCTACACCTCTCCTCTCCTCTGCTCTCCTTTCCTCCCCTCTTATTTTCTCTTCTCTCCTCCTCTCCTCTCCCCTCTCCCTCCAGCTTGGCATTTCAAATACCTCTGACCGTCGCCATCGCGTCCGTCCACCACTTCTGCCCCCCCCCCCCCCCACACACCTCCCACTCGGCGCTTGCGTACGCACATGTCAGAGCAGATGTGAAGCAGACACCAGCCGGCTCCTCAGAGCCCTTCTCCTCCTATTCATTTGGCTTAATAAGCATGTGTCAGCATTCAAGGGCACTGCACAAAACACACACTCACACATGTTCACACACACACACACACACACACACACACACACACACTGATGCAGACATACGCTCATCACACACACACACACACACACACACACTGATGCAGACATACGCTCATCACACACGCACACACACACACACACACACACATACATACATACATACACACACACACACACACACACACACACACACACACACACACACACACACACACACACACACACACACACACACACACACACACACGCAGACATATGCTCATCTCTCACACACATACACACACACACAGCTTGGCTTTTCAAAAGGCAACGTGCTGCTGACGTCTGTTGCTAACTTCTACTTTTCCGAGCTGAACTTTTCCTCCCGCGTGTGTGTGAAGCGACAGCAGCGGCAGCAGAGCTCGGTGGCGGCGGTGGCGGCGGTGGCGGCGGCGGCAACAGCAGGAGGAGGAGGAGGAGGAGGAGGAGGAGGAGGAGGAGGCTCTGCCGGGGCTCAGGGACGACGGCCAGAGGATCCTTGGCGAGGCGGCAGCTTGATCGGCATCCAGGAGTCGCGGGGGCAGGAGAGCGGGGTGCTGGGGGGCTGAGGAGGGGGGGCTGTGTGTGTGTGTGTGTGTGTGTGTGGGGGGGAGCTGGATCTGTGTGCTTTGTGATGAAGAGGAATCAGTGCTTCTCCTCCCTGCTGGGAGAAAGCCTGGCAACCAGCCTGGCAACCAGCATCAAAACCGCCTTCACCTGAGTCCAGGATGAAGAGCAGCAATGAGCTCAAAGAGAGAGAGAGAGAGAGAGAGAAAAAAAAAAGAGCGACAGAGAGAAAGAAAGAAAGAAAGAAAAAAAGAAGGGGGTCTTGGACAGAGCTCAGTGTAAGACTAAAAATACACAAATACCAAAAAAGGGGCCTCTCTCCCTCTCTGTTGTGGTCGCCACAGTAACCGATCCGTCCTCGTGCGTGCGGATTGAGGCTTTCAAACTGGGTTTCCTTCCACCGCACTACCGTGGCAGGCCTCCAGGGGGCGGGTGGGCAGGAGGCCTCACAGATAATCAGAGCTGTCTCTCTAACGGGCCGAGAGCATTGCGTTAAGTAGCATCTGGTTGTTTTTGCTTTTATAGCCGTGTCCCAGTATCACACCGAGCTGCGCAGTGGTGAGGTGGTGGGGAAGAGACCGTCTGTACAGGAATATGAATTTATGAATAAAAAATAACAAATAACAAAAAATGATAACTTATTTATTTTCTTTCTGTATTCTAGCTGTACATCTGGGAAGGGGAGCTATGGGAACTGTACACACGACATCTGAGTGTGTGTGTGTGTGTGTGTGTGTGTGTGTGTGTGTGTGTGTGTGTGTGTGTTATCGCTGAAATACCTTGGGTGTTGGCTCAATATTTACCGAGCATAAGGGAGCTGATAAGCATGCGAGATGGACGGACACGGTCGGGAGGATGCAGCCAGTGCCACGGAACGCCACGGAACGCCGCGGAACGTCGCGGAACGTCGCGGAGCGCCTGACATCCCTTCAATCTGCGACTGAATGGAAAATGACAACATATGCTAACAAAGTCGCCACCGCGGGGAGTGTGGAGTCCAGATATGCTGACAGCCATCTGACGAGAACACACACACACACACACACACACACACACACACAAACACACACACACACACTCACACACACACACACACACACACCGTCCCCCGACCTCCAGCATCCCCCGACCTCACCAGCACGTTCTGCAAGCGGATAGCCAACCGTCGGCAGTTCCGCGGCTTCTGGAACTATCTCAAAGCCAGAAACACAGAGATAAAAAAGAGAGACGACATTAAGGGGAGAGGGAGAGTGAACAAAAGCTTTCGGACTGAATCATACAGGATTGGACTGGACTGGACCACTGGGCTGGATGCTGGGATTCTGGGATGCTGGGACACTCTCTCTCTCTCTCTCTCTCTCTCTCTCTCTCTCTCTCTCTCTCTCTCTCTCTCTCTCTCTCTCTCTCTCTCTCTCTCTCTCTCTCTCTCTCTCTCTCTCTCTCTCTCTCTCTCTCTCTCTTCCCTCCTGAATACGGATGACAGATGAAGACAGAGCAGGAAGGTGGAGGAAGAGGAAGAGGAGGAGGAGGAGGAGGAGGAGGATGGGGAGGATGGGGACATATTTCACCGCACGGGACAGAAGCGCCGGTGAGTTAGGCTGCGCGGTGGCAGATTTGTGAAGCCGGAGGAGGCGTCGTGTTGCACAGAGGAGGCTCCGGGCCGAATCCGGAGGCCATTAGCCGCACAGATGCCACGCCGCTCTCCTCCGACACAAATCAACGCCGCGGCCAGCTGGGACAAGCACCGGCCACGCAAAAAAAAACCGCTCGGCGAGAACCGTCGCCCTGGACATGAGAGGGCTCCGCAGATCAATGCCATGGCCTCCCACCAAACGTCTGTGGACCCCAGCGTCCGAGCCAAAGCACCTGCCAGCAAAACAAAAATTACATAGCCAGTGTCCTGTCTCTTTCGTCTTTGATAGGCTGTAAAAGGACGGGGGGAGCAGTTGATTGCCGAGGAGGAATGCATAAGGTCTTCAGTACTGGGTCCAACGTCTCCCAGCGCCTGGCCGGCAAAGGAAAGTTATGAAAGCTGCACACTCGGGGGACAGGGCCAACCTGTCAGAGCGGTCGTGAGCGTCTCAATAATACGCGTCAGTGGAAGAGCTGCACAGGTCACGGACGCGCATAAATCAGTGGGGTTTTTTTTGTTTTTTTTGGGGGGGGGGGGGGGGTTTTACCCGCGACACTTCCTCGACGTCACACAGAGGCGGAGAATAGAGGAGTTGGCGCAACTCTATGCAGCCCCGGCTCTGAGCTGCTTACAGCAAGCTGTGAAGGGGAGTCGGAAAAAAAAAAAACGTCCCCGAGATGATCTGCTGTCGCCCCCCCCCCCCCCCCCCCCTCGTCCAGCTCCCCCCGGCAGCTCAGGCTCATCCATCATGGCGACAGTGTAAGCCAAAGGAAATCCACCTTTGAGGCCAAAGCGCTCATTTAGCTGCACAAATTTACAGCTCGGTCCCCAGGCGGCCCCGCGGGGGGGGGGGGGGCATGGGCTCGATGGTGCCGAAGCGGTAGCCGGTCGTCTCCTGGACGTGCCGGTAAACGCGAGTGACACCGAGGGCCGTTCCCCCCCCCACCCCCTGACCACCCGAGCTGCCTCACACACACACGGCCAGCCTGCTGCTGCTGCTGCTGGTGCTTCTCCCCGCTGGCGCTATTCAAAACGCGGTGCAGAGGAGATGAATGAGGAGATGAAGACGAAGAAGAGGAGAGAGAGAGAGAGAGAGAGAGAGAGAGAGAGAGGGAGAGAGAAAGAGAGACACAGAGAGGATGAGACAGAGAGAAGGGGGGAGAGAGAGAGCGAGACAGCAAGAGAGAGAGAGGGAGAGAAAGACAGCAAGAGAGAGAGACAGAGACAGTGAGAGAGAGACAGAGAGAGAGCTCCTCTGCTGTTAATTAGGAGACAAATGACTGTTTTATCAAAGCCGATGAGCTTGTGTAAGGAGTGAGGTTACTCATGCGGACGCTGGTGCCAGTGTGAGCGTTGGCGTATTAATAACGGAGCTCTTCGGCGGGAGCGGGCAGGTGGGCGCTGTGAGGCGTGGAGATTAATAGAGACGTCGGATCTGGAGGGTTAGCGCCACGCATGACCATCGACAGGAAGCCACAGCTGCAACAGCCGCCACCGCTGTGCTGATCTCTCTCTTGCGATCTCCCTCTCTCCTTCTCTCCCTCGCTTGCTCTCTCTCTCTTTCATGCTTTCCCTCTCTTTCTCTCGCTCTCGCTCTCTCTCTCTCTCTGTCGCTTTCACTCTCCGGCCTTAACTCTGAGTTCTGGAGGGAACTCACACCACACATGTGTTCATAACTGTAGGACTGGGGAGATCCAGGGGTGACAGAGTGTATGTCTGCATTTGTGTGTGTGTGTGTGTGTGTGTGTGTGTGTGTGTATAAGAGAGAGAGTTAGGGATTATTAGAGGCCCTGAAGAGTGAGTGTTTGGGGAAATTTTTAGAGGTCGTCTAGAAGCAACCTAACAGGTGGATCGCTATCTAGCGCACAAGCGCTGCAATGGGAATTGGACGAGCAGAGAGAGAAAAAGGATCAGTTTCCTGATTTCATATCTTTTGACGTGCCCTTTTTCGCCTCTTTCCTGTATCCACAGTTTTCCCACCGTTAATCCTCTTGGTTTGTTTCAGAGGGCAAACTGTCTGAATTTTCCAGTAATTTAGGGGTTTTTGAAAAAAAAAAAAAAGAACGAACGTTCCAAATAGAGAAATCACATGAATCTCTCACAGCTCGTTTTCCATATTAAATATCACAAAGCTGCGCGGCAGAATAAAGCCAAATGGTGAAGCGGGGAAAACTTTGCACTTGTGTTATTTTTTCTGGGAGTAATCGTGAATCGTGGAGTGAGACGAGACGGAAATCCTGTCATCGGAGTGAATCCAGCTGAAAAGGAGCCAACGATGGTGAAAACATCAGGGGGGAGGACAGCCGGGAATATCGCTTTACACGGCAAACTCAATCCAGCCACCAGAGTTCCATTCTGGGGGGGGGGGGGGGGGGGGGGACTTGGCGAGCCAGCCAGTACACTGTTCCCTCACCCGCCTTTTTAATACCACAATAAAAATTAAATAACACTTGAGAAATCAAGGTCCAAGTTTAAAGTGCCAGAGCAATGATTCCAATTCCTTCCTTTCCCCCGCCGACAAACATCTGGAAGCCAGCGCTGCTTTGTTTGTGCTTGTTTACTCTTTGCTTTTGAAGGCCGTGTGCCAAGACGTCGGAGCGCGCTCTGATTTGCCTGAAATGAAAGATTACCAAAAGAAACACACCATTACTCATGGTTCATGTCCTACACCACTCTCGCATATCAGAGGCATTACTGCACTCTCCGTGCGTCGTCTACCTAACGATCTCATTCAAAGCAGATGAATTGCACATGCTTGAATCGAACAGTAATGCGCCGCGCTTTTTTTTTTCCCAAGACACATGAATCACCGAACGACCAGACGAGCACAGCTGGACTTGCCCAAAAGGTACATTTGATGCTATTTTCCCCACTCCTCCGTCCCGAGCGTGTTTTTGAAAAGCCGTCGGTACAGAGCACCTGTGGCCCACCAATAATATGCCAATTAACTGGAGCCTGTGAAGCACGCACACACACACACACACACACACACACACACACACACACACACACACACACACACACACACACACACACACACACACACAAAAACATACTCACTCACACTCACGACTCAAGCGCCAGAGCCATGCTGCCATGGGGATGGGGGAAAAAAATAACCAAAACGAGAAAAAAAATAACCTTCGCAGATGACTTCCGCTGGCAATCGTGCCGCACCGTGGTGGCGACCGTTCGAGAGCAGACATCTGAAAAGTCATCGCAATCCCATTATCGCTTCCCGCCAACACAATAAGTGCTTAATTACGACCCTGCGCAGGAAGTCCACTTGCCTCAGAGATGCATCACGCCGCTGAAGAGAAGTTCATGGGGCTAAGCACCTCTCCTGCCCACAGCTTTTCAACGGGGACGGACGAGAGGGAGAGCGCCTGTGCTTATGCATTAAACATCCAGCCTGTGCACTTCCGATTAAAAAACAGAGTTCAGCAGCACCTACCATCACCACCCCCTCAAGCCTCCTTCACCATCTGACACTCTGACAGAAAATTCAATCAATTACCTAAAATATGGAATTGGGTGGCCATACTGCTCACTCTTTCTTGAGTGGGCCTGATTCACTCACTCGCTCTCTCTCTCTCTCTCACACACACACGCACACACACACACACACACACACACACACACACACACACACACACACACACACACACAGACACAGACACAGACACACACAGACACACACATACACACACACACACACACACACACACACACACACACACACACACACACACACACACTTCAACCCCCAGCTCTATTTTGAAAGCTAATCTCCAGCAGGCCAGAAGGCAGAAATGCAGGGCTGCTGCTGCGGCGGCTGCTTCTGCTGCCTGCGTGAGCTCGGGTTTCTGCCGCTGCCCACAACAGAGGAGCTGGAGGAAGGGCACGCACAGACTAGGCCGCCCGCTCCCCCTGCACCCCACACACCGCACCTCTCCTCCCTCACTTCTTCCTTCTCAGCTCCTCTCTTCCTTCTCCTCTCCTCGCTCTCTCCTTCTCTCTTCTCTATCTCCTTCTCTCTTTGCTCCATCCTTCCCTCTCTCCTCCTTTCCTCACTCCCTCTGTCTCTCTCTCCTCTTTCTCTTCACTCCCTCTTTCCCTCTCTCTTTCTCCTCTCCTCGCTCCCTCCTTCTCTATCTCCTCCTCTCTGCTCCCTCCTTCCCTCTTCCCTTCCCCTCTCCTTGCCTCCTCCTCCTTCTCTCCTCGCTACCTCCATCTCTCTCTCCTTCTCCTCTCTTTGCTCCCTCTTTCCCTCTCTCCTTCTCCTCTCCTCACTCCCTTGCTCCCTTTTTCCCTCTCCCCTTCTCCTCTCCTCGCTCCCTCCTTCCCTCTTCCCTTCCCCTCTCATTGCTCCCTCCTTCCCTCTCTCCTCCTCCTCCTCCTCCTCCTCCTCTCCTCCCTCTCTGCCCGGCTGGCTCTGCTCCTCCGGAGGCTGATTTGAACGTCGCTAGAGTGAGAGAGGAGGCGCTTGGAGCGGTGGAGGGAAACTAATGGCGGTGGCTTCATGCTCCGTGTGCTCGTGCCTCAGGTGCACACGTCAGACGCCTGACGACGCCCGACGCCCAGCCGCCGTTTGGACGGGGGACCTCCACCACACACACTTCACCCCCTCACACCGCACATCGTCGACACCTCTCTCTCTCCGCACCTACGGTTTTCACATGATTCATATTGCTATAAATGGCTGGGTAAACATGCCAGCACTAGAAGCAGCCGTAGGTGAATTAAACGAAGCGATAACGTCGGAGAGACTGAAGCAAGGCTGCCAATTTGAGTTCTGGGGGTGCACCTGAGGCAAGAGCCTGAGAAGCTATTCCTATTAACCTGCCAGGCACACGTCCATCTCCATCTCTCTCTCTCCCTCCATCTGTCTCTCCCTCTCTCTCTCTCCATCTCTCTCTCTCTCTCGCTCTAATCAGCTTTCATTAGCTTCTAGCTTCCACACCTAGCTCCCAATCTCTTTCCTTCTCTTTCCGTCTTTATCTCCAACTCACTCTGTACAACACTCTC
>NC_085007.1:3333143-3335643 GCF_963854185.1 Sardina pilchardus | reverse complement strand
TGTGTGTGTGTGACTTTATGTGTGTGTGCCCTTAGTGAACGTTGTGAGTGTGTGTGTGTGTGTGTGTGTGTGTGTGTGTGTGTGTGTGTGTGTGAGAGAGAGTGAGTGAGTGAGTGAGTGAGTGAGTGAGTGAGTGAGTGAGTGAGTATGTGCGTTTGCATGTGTGTATGTGGTGTGTGTGTGTGTGTGCACCCCTGTGTGACCCCACAGCTCAATGATGAAAGCAGAAAGACACAGCCTGCAGGCAGCCAGTGCTTGGTCCTTTCCCCCGAGGAGAGAGAGACAAAAAGAGACAGGGAGAGGGAGAGAGAGAGTGAGAGAGAGAGAGAGGGAGGGAGAGAGAGAGAGGGAGAGACACAGAGAAGAGGAGAGAGAGAGGGATGGAGAGGTGAATTTGGGAATGAGAGGTAAAGTGCCAGTCGGACTGTGTTCAAACACTTCTACGCCACGAGAGACTCCATTCTGAAGGCAGCGTACTAAATACTCTGTTCAAACACCTCTACAGCATGGTCATGCAAACAGAGACTCCATTCTGAAGGCAGTGTGCTAAATCCCATCCTAACACACACACAAACACACACACACACACACACACAGACAATACAATGTGAGTGCTCTCCCAAGACACAGAGGAATTATTCCTCACAGTAATTACTTATGAGACTCTGGGTTTAACGTAACGGTATAATGCACAGAGGCTACCTGACAGCCCGGAGCCCCCTCCGATAAATCTCCATGAAGGAGACGAGGTCTACAGTACGTGGCTAGGGGCTGTTATCTTGATGTTTTCATTTCGCTGGCGATAGCTTTGCATCAAAAATCTGCTCACTTAAGCCAAGTGATTTATTCATGTTGTCCCTCGAGGGATAGATTTGCGTTATCTCTGCCGTACACAAGAGTCCGCCGTGATCTCACCCCCATTGTAGTGAGCGAAGAGCTCAATCATCAGAGCCACCAAAAGCCATTTACCCTGCCTCTCGGCTGTCTCCTCACCGCCAGAGCCATTTACCTCGCTTAAGGCAACCTTCTTCACAGACTAAAGCCTCTCAGGTAGCATAGCATAACGACATGATTCAACATTTAACAGCCACAGCAACATGACACAACATCATATCAAAGCCAGGCTGGAACAGGAGATGGGTTTGATGTGAGAGTCGGAATTGAGGCTGAATTGATATTTGAGCAGTTATTGCTAGACAGACACTTTGTGTAGGGCACTGTGCAACCTCAATCTGAGTACGCCTCCGTTAGGGTTAAGATTTCCATGCAGTGATACATAGGCCTACTTAAAAGGTATAACCTTCTCAGCATACCCACTTAAAATAGGCAAGGATACGTTTTAACATTTGGGGTTGATCACAGTATACCCACTACAGCTAACTACTACATCACAGTATACCCACTACAGCTAACTACTGTACTACATCACAGTATACCCACTACAGCTAACTACTACATCACAGTATACCCACTACAGCTAACTACTACATCACAGTATACCCACTACAGCTAACTACTACATCACAGTATACCCACTACAGCTAACTACTACAGTACATCACAGTATACCCACTACAGCTAACTACTACATTACAGTATACCCACTACAGCTAACTACTACATCACAGTATACCCACTACAGCTAACTACTACATCACAGTATACCCACTACAGCTAACTACTACATCACAGTATACCCACTACAGCTAACTACTACAGTACATCACAGTATACCCACTACAGCTAACTACTACATTACAGTATACCCACTACAGCTAACTACTACATCACAGTATACCCACTACAGCTAACTACTACATCACAGTATACCCACTACAGCTAACTACTACATTACAGTATACCCTCTACAGCTAACTACTACATCACATTATACCCACTACAGCTAACTACTACAGTACATCACAGTATACCCACTACAGCTAACTACTGTACTACATCACAGTATACCTACTACAGCTAACTACTACATCACATTATACCCACTACAGCTAACTACTACATCACATTATACCCACTACAGCTAACTACTGTACTACATCACTGTATACCCACTACAGCTAACTACTACATCACAGTATACCCACTACAGCTAACTACTACATCACATTATACCCACTACAGCTAACTACTACATCACATTATACCCACTACAGCTAACTACTACATCACATTATACCCACTACAGCTAACTACTACATCACATTATACCCACTACAGCTAACTACTACAGTCCATCACAACTGAGATGCACTGATGAGCGTGCAATAAACCGATTGTATTTAGCAGCGCCAACTGCGATAGAACCGAATCGTAACCTACACGGTGGCAGTGAAAGGGTTTCTGTTTGTCCCAGGGTTGCATTGGAAACAGCGGAATCTAATGCAATCAAACGTCGAGAGCGGAGTGCGTCACACTCC
The DNA here is from genome assembly GCF_963854185.1 of Sardina pilchardus. NCBI lineage: Eukaryota > Metazoa > Chordata > Actinopteri > Clupeiformes > Clupeidae > Sardina > Sardina pilchardus. Next base: position 3,333,205 of record NC_085007.1, on the reverse strand, counting down.
TGTGGGCGCCTGTGTGCAGAGGTGTTTAGGCTGGTTTAGGGAGTTATCATGAACAGGTGGGC
>NC_085007.1:3325643-3328143 GCF_963854185.1 Sardina pilchardus | reverse complement strand
TCTAAATCTGTTCCATGGGAACTTGTGTTTTGTTGTCATTGGTACATTATAGTACAGCCTAACTTCAACTCCCAATGATTACACCAGATAGTCCTACCACAAGATGTCAGCCAGGTCAGATACAGTATGAACCTAGCTGGTAGGTCAGGTGTGAAAGGGATCTAGTAGGTCAGGTATGAAAGGAATCTGGCAGGTCAGTTAAATATGAAAGGTTCTGATAGGTCAAGTATGACAGGGATCTGGTAGATAGTATATGAAAGGTATCTTGTAGGACAGGTATCCACCTTATTCCTTAATCCGGAAATATGTATCGTTACGATGGTTACGATACTGTTTTCAACTTCCGTTCATTCTGTTTAGCATGTGCGTTCTCGGTAGCTACCTAGAATATGCTTCAACTTAGATTTCTTTCGAAATGTTGACAATTCTGCCCTCAGCATGGATATATTACATCATATATAACATGATATAAAATAGAAACGTTTACTTTTATATGCGTTATGATATGTTAAGTACTGTCAACCGTCACGTTAAAATAGATCCAACGCAGTTTCGCCGGAAATAGATAACCGTTTTCGGTGTCATGGCGACCCCCATTGTTGGCTACGGAATATCGTGGATAAAAGGGGCCTGGTAGGTGAGGTATGAAAAGGATCTGGTAGGTCAGGTGAGAAAGTGCAGCGACTGGACAGAGTCAGGAGAGAAATTTGAGAGGTTATACGAGTACCTGCACCCAGGGGTAGGAGGGGCCAAGCTCCTCGATTAGCTCCGCCCACTTGTCCACCACAACACGTATCTCTTCTGGCTTCATCAGAGGAAGTGTGACATCAGACCACGGGTGGAAGCACATGACCTTACTGTGGACCAATCAGAGGGCACACAGGTATCAGCAGCTAGCATCATTAAACATCAAACTCATTTGCCGAACACGCAAACAGCTTTCCTGAAACACTCGTTCAAAGAAGGGCCTCCCTTCGACAGAACGACTTCTGAATTACTATGAGCTGTTTGCTAGTAATACATTTATTATACAACTACCACTGACTCTAGAGACAGAGGAGGTGGAGTGGTGTAGAGAGAGAGGGATAGAGAGAGAGAGAGAGAGAGAGGGAGAGGAGGATGGAAAATGAAGCTGGTAGATGGCTAAGAGAATTGGTGAGACAGAGGCTGAGACGGAAGTGGAGAGAGCACTGGAGCGTTCATCTGAAGACGAATAACACCTCGGTTAGCCAAATCGGTTTCCCGGGAGAGAGCAACACACAGCGCGGCAACGCCTGTGCAACCTTCATGCACACTCCTACAGATGAGAGAGGAGAACACGAAAAGAAATCCTCCATCCACCCCAGACAGCTCGGGAAGATTCCTCTATGCCTAGAGCTTATCCTGGATCAGGCTTTGCAACATCCTCATGTATTTAACATCACTGCCTGACTGACTGACTACACAGCAGCAGCCTCCACTACTCCACTGAGTGGAGGAGAGAGAGACAGAGAGAGAGAGTGAGGGAGTCAGAGAGGGAGTCAGAGAGAGGGGGGGGACAGAGAGCAGAAAGGGGGAAGAGAGAGGGACAGAGGGAGAAGAAATGGAGAGAGAGAGAGAGAGAGAGAGAGAGAGAGGGAGCAAGAAAGGAAGGAAAAGAGAAACGGGTAGAGGCGAGAGGACCAGACAAAGTCATGCATAGATGCATCGTCTCCTCATGTCCCTCCCTGGCTGGCTGTGTAGTTTCTGGACGAGCCCTTGAGGAGTGACAGAGAGAAGTTCTGCTTTGATAGTGCTGCGCGCTCTCATTTCATGCCTTATTTGTGGCGAGGCCTGCGCGGCTAAGAGAATGGCAAATGCAAGAGGCTCGCTGGGGCTGTGTTCCGCCCCGAGGCTGGATGACTGAGCACCTGTGCAGACAGGTACACTACATCAGGGGCATCTGAGCATCAGGGCATCAGAGCATCAGGGGCATCTGAGCATCAGGGCGTCCGTCAGAGCATCACAGCAAAAGAGTGACTCTGAAAGGGCTGATGGGAAGGATAAGTGGTGGGGTAGACGCGGGTGTGGAGTCTCAACACCAAAGCAAAGCTAGCTACTTATTTGACTAGTTAGTTACTTAGCTAGCTAGCTAGTTAGTTACTTAGTTACTAAGCTAGTTGGTTAGTTAGTTAGTTAGTTAGCTACTTAGTTACATAGTTAATTAAAGTATTGCTTATCCTTTTCCACATAGGTGTACAATAGTGCTATTACTGTACATCACATGGTGCATTGCATTAAAGACTTTTATTATATCCACCTACACACACCGCCCCCAAAGGAACACACACCTTTGAATCCATATGGAGATAAACACATAGTCTTCCACAGTTGTCTCTTTCCTCACCTTTAGTCAGCTCACAGAACTAGTGACTTACAATGACAAAAATAAGGGTTGCGTTCCTCACCAAATTTCCTTCCCTAAAGCCTGCAGAGTATTAACAGTTTTGTCCATCACAGAGGATGTGTTATCATGCTAATG
>NC_085007.1:3288143-3320643 GCF_963854185.1 Sardina pilchardus | reverse complement strand
ACTGGAAATAACTTCTAGATAGTAAAGACTGCGTTAAGAAGACGCAGACACGTGGTTCAGCAGTTGTTTATTCGTTGTTTCGCCAGAGACACTTTTATATCTTTAAAAAGACTTTGGTTTCGCCCAGTTAGCGCTTTAAATGCGGCTGGGTTTGGTTCAGATTTTGAATAGAAATATTATATAGTTGAACGTTTGATCAGTTTAATAGAATACAGTTTTTAAGTTTGGTTTCTGTATCTGAAGAGAAACACCTTGGAACTTTGAAGACATTATGTTCTGCACATTTATATACCCAAGATGATGCACATGAAGTTAACATCTGTGAACTACTTTCTTCGGGGTTTTCATTGGCTTAAAGGCAATATTTGCTAATTTCCTATTGGTCAAAATAGGCTCCAAGTTTTACATCAAACCATGCTAGTCGGAATTAGCTTTTCAACAGTCTTAGCAAACCATGGGGGACTGAATGAAATGCGATTCAGTCTGTAGCAGAGCCAGGTGGTACAGTGTTTTATGTTAAAGTTTTTTTGTATTTCGTCCGTATTGAGTCCGTGTTGAGCTCAACAATGTCTTTGACTAACAAAATTTTAAAACTTATCGTGGCAAGTGGAGTTTTATTTTTGGTTGTACAGTACTTGCGATATTGGATGGTAAACAAACAGTATGTGTTCAACAAGGACGATATAGCTAACTTGGCTAAACAGTATGCGGGTAAGTTAAGTGGAATCACACACACTGAGATCAAATGTACACGTTTGCGATATCTATTCGTTATTGTCAATGTTATTACTGTTCTGTTTTTGCTGTGCTCAGTAGCTAGATTTCCCAGTCAGCTATTTTGGAAGTTGATGCTGATCCTAAATTCTTATACATCATCACTGTGTAACTTCAGAAGAGTACATTACATTAACAAGTGGTCCTTCAGTAGGTCAAATGTTGATCATCTTAGGTGAATCTATATCTGGCCACAGTATTAACTGAAATACAAGACTGACCGAATAGACTCGTAATACGTTGCCTACGTGAAGGCTACAGTTCTACTTTTCCTGTACTTCGACGTCTGTCTTGTCATTTATCAATGGCATGGCATAGGTCATGAAAGACCAATGGTCATACTTCGCTGATTTCAGTTTCAAACCAGGGACATAGTTAAAGGTACCTCCCAAATGAAATCTTAAAATGTTCAGGTCAAGCATGAGACGGAGCCTTACATTTACAGAGCCTTACATTACACACACACACACACACACACACACACACAAACACACACACACTTGTGCACTAGTGGAGCTGGAACTTAGTTGAAGTGTTGAGGTATGAGTGATATGGTCTAATTATTCCATACTCGTTAAGTTTATTCTGAGATGTTGTATACCAATCTATCGTCATGTGGAATCCATACCTAATGCTTTGACTGATTTTCTCCATATTGCATTTGTACTTGTCGCACAGTCATGTCTTTCTTTAGAACCTGGCCCCTAAAAGGCCTTGGTGATGAAGGTGTAGGCCTAGACTTTTGCTCATCCTCTTCCTCTGCCCACTCCTGCGTTCTTGAAAGCAACCCTTTACCCTGCCTTAATGTTAACAGGGCAATCACTATGGGGTTAAAACATACAAAACAAAACAGCCTAAAACCCTTGAGCATACAGTTTGAGGAAATTTTGTCTTTGTTTACCTGCTGCCTTACTGTAGGTCAGGATCATGAGCAGGCGTTTGCCAAAGTGGTGGTGGAGCTTCGTAAGAAGTACCCAGGTCACATCCTGGATGATGAGGACCTCCAGTGGGTGTTTGTGAATGCCGGTGGCTGGATGGGATCCATGTGTCTCCTCCACGCCTCTGTAACCGAATACGTCCTGCTCTTCGGAACAGCAGTGGACACAGGTGGACACTCGGGTAGGTGAAATGCTTGTGCCATTCTGTGTTTGTATTGAGATTAAATTACTAGATTATTAAAGGCTAATGTCATGGTAGGTGATTTCACACAGCAGCCCATCTACACTACAGCCAAGCCTTTACCGTCAAAACCTAAATCTGTGTATAGTAATACAATAGTTGTATTTCCCGATGACTGTACTTTTGTTGTATAAACATGTAATTAGCATGTTTAATGAGCTTTTAGGAGTATTTTAGAAGTGTACTTATACTTATACTTATACTTATACTTATACTTATAATATACTATACTATACCTTTTGCGTGAAGTTGTCAGGATATTGTCTAAAGCTGTTTGTCATCCTCATTGTGTGTCCTTATTCTCCGTATCTCCCTCTACTATCTATCTCTCGATGTGCAGGCCGTTACTGGGCAGAGATATCAGACACCATCATCTCTGGGACATTTAGGCAGTGGAAAGAAGGAACCACGAAAAGTGAGATGTATTATCCCGGTGAGGCAGGCCGCGTCTTTTCAGTGATATGAAAGTAATTGCAGCCAGATACAAGGAATCAACTGATAAAGACTTCTGAAAGATTGTAATCAGAGCCTGATGTCTTAAGACTTGTCTCTTGTATAGATGTGTGTGTGTGTGAGAGAGAGAGAGTGTCAGTGAAAGTGGGTGTGTGGGGGCATGATTCACTTCAAGGCATGCCAGGACTCCCTGTATTTGTGCCTCACAGCTCTTTCTCCGCATTGGTGTATTTTTAGGATTTATTTCTGTGTGTGTGTGTGTGTGTGTGTGTGTGTGTGTGTGTGTGTGTGTGTGTGTGTGTGTGTGTGTGTGTGTGTGTGTGTGTGTGTGTGTGTGTGTGTGTGTGTGTGTGTGTGTGTGTGTGTGTGTGTGTGTGTGTGTGTGTGTGTGTGTGTGTGTGTGTGTATGTTGATGTCTCATATTGTGTGGTTGCGTTGCCAGGCGATACGATCGTGCACGAGGTGGGCGAGGCGACGTCCGTGCAGTGGAGTGCCGGCACGTGGATGGTGGAGTACGGCCGAGGCTTCATCCCGTCCACGCTGGGCTTCGCTCTGGCCGATACGGCCTTCAGCACGCAGGACTTCCTGACGTTCTTCTACACAGCCAGGGTCTACATGAAGGGCTTGCTCCTGGAGGCGAACACCTTCCTCACAGAGGCTGGCATCTTCTGACCAAACAGATCTTAACAGTCCCTCCTCTCTCTGTCTCTCTCTCTCTCCCTCTCTCTCTCTCTCTCAATCTATCTATCTTTTTATCCCTCTCTCTCTGTTGTCTGTGTTCTGAATCTGTCCTACATGGGTTAGGCTAACTGTGAAGCACTTTTGATGACTGGTAAAAGATGTCCTAGGCCTGCAAAGGCCAGCCAGACAGGCTGTGATGCAAACTGAACATTTTAATACTGACTAATCAACCTGTCCACAACTCGGTTCCAGTCTACAACTACAGCCACTGGCTATTCCCTTTTTCTGTTTACAGTCTACACGGTTTTGTTCTCATTAAGAATGTGATATGAGATCTAGAACTTGGGTAGTGTCATGACAGACTGTCATGTGCATGCACTCTGAGAAAATTGGAACTGACGTGCAAGCCAGGCATACAGTGGTCTTTTTTTCCCCCATGTTATGATTTCAGTTGGTGTAGGAATATTTCTTCGGTTTGATTAATCACTTACTGGTCCAGAAAGTACTGTGAATTTAATTAGTTATCATTCACAGATGCACTGCCCTATAAATCTGTCGGTTTAGAGTTATGGGTGTGTCAATATCTTTGTTAATGTCATGTTTGATACTGTAATTGCCCATGCTATTGTCTTCATGAACTACAAAGCTGTACTGTAAACATGAAGTCAGTCCTGCATGCTCCCTCCACCCAGTTGGTAATGTTTGAAACGTTCTGTCTAATAAATGCAACTGCACTACACAGCGTCTTTACCTAGTGGAATATATTTTAACATTTGTTTAAATGGTGGATGGGGACACAGTTGTTCTGTAACTGTTGTGAAAGGGAGAAAGCTATATGTCCGTGCATTATTGTACATATTGTACATATAAGGACAGACATGCATGTTTTTTTTGTTTTGTGCAACATTGCATTGACTTACTCGTGTTCATTTCTGCAAACACACACACACACAAATATGCCGCTGTTACCGGAAAAGGAAAACAAACCAAAAAAAGGTTGTATTGTGGCACTTAGTTGTGGAACATTATCCTTGAAAAAATATACTGTGGATGAGATTAACAATGCTGAAATAATAAAATACAATACATCTGCAAAGGTGTCTGTCATATTTCATATATGAAAGCTGCTATGTGAAGAAACCATGGCCAGTCTATGGAAGAGATACTCTTTCTAGAGTGAGGCCCTTTCTAGAACAATGGAAAGGCACCCCTCTCATACGTAATGGGTTCTGGGCACTAGTTAACACGAGATCTGAGACATTTGAGTAGCGAAACTTCTGAGTTTGTGGCAGCTCTGGACTTAACTTATGCGAACAAGATGGAGCTGTCTTATCAAACTATGAAAATAGCAAATCAGGCCAGGGAAGCGGTACGTTTCTTCATTCCGATCATTTTACTGACAATTATAACAGCGTGCAGTTGTTATATTAACAAGTGCAGAGTCGTTTTGTTTTTAGCCAACATGCATTGACCAGCCATATTATCGATAGCATGAATTGACTTGGATTCGATTTACAAGACGTTGACCATGCAGTCATATTGTATATTATGTTAAAGCTTGTCAGTGGCGCAATGTTTAAGCCTTTTAGGGATTAGGATGTTCTTCACAATTTCTTAACTTTAGCATATCTATTAGCTTAGCATGTCATGTTTAAGTAGACGCCAGAGCCCTCTGTTGCCTAGGCAATATGTCACATGATGGAAAAAATTAGATGAAAGTTAGTATTTGGCGCCATCTACAGGAAAGACAGCAAGTTGACACCCCCCTTTTTTTATGTTTTAGGAGGAGTTGAGAATTGAGGCCAGGAAAAGAAATTTGCTTGTGTTGATATACCATCATCTCATTGAGGAGGGGTAAGTATACGCTATTGCACAAAGTAAATAGGCTACATAATGAATATAAACTAAATTAACCTTATTTTTTTCCTTTTCTAGCTATGTAGATTCTGCCAACTCATTAGACCTAGAGACCAGATTTGGACTACGGCGTTTTGAAGTCTGTGACAATGTTGATCTGGATACAATTCTTATGGAGTATGAAAGTTTTTACCTTGTGAAATTCCAGAAGTATCCAAAGCTAACAAAGAAAGTACCAGAACAAGGTAACAAGAGCATCCATAACCCTGAATTCATGCATACTTTCTTTTCACCAAGAAAACCTACAAACATTTATTTTTCATTATCCTGTGGTGTGTATAATCAAGGAGAAAGAGGTGAGAGGATGGCAAGAAGCTGTGGCAAGAAAAGGTGAGAAAATGTGCTGCACATATTTTAATAACATTTTACTAAGATATAGATAAGGTACGAATTTGTACTGTATGCTTGTATAGCTTATGTAAATGTATGTTGGTGTGTGTGTGTATGCTTATGTTTATGTATGTGTGTGTGTGTGTGTGTGTGTGTGTGTGTGTGTGTGTGTGTGTGTGTGTGTGTGTGCGTGTGTGCGTGTGTGCGTGTGTGCGTGTGTGTGTGTGTGTGTGTGTGCGCGCGCTAAAGGACCCCGTGCATCGGACCCCAGTCCCTTCCCAGAATAGGCTCCACCCACTGCGTCAGAGGTGGACTCAAAAAGACGGAGTCCAAGACCACGGTCAAGGACACGAGTAAAGTCAATAACGTACGGCTGCACTCCTGCTCCTAACCTCTCACAATACCAGACCATATTAGTCATTTTCTGCCCCAGCAATTTACTGTGCCTGCAGCGGAGCTGCCAGTGGGCTATTGTGCTCCTGTCTTTGAGGTTGTCAGTGTTGTATTGTCAGTGTGGTTTGAGCCGGACTCCCTTGTCCCTGTTTAAGGAGAACGGCCATTCCTCGGCTCCAGAAACATCCGAGTTTGGCCTCAATGTGTCGCCCGTCATCAAGAATGGAGCAGGCGAGGGGAATCAGATGAAGAAGGTGAGAGTCGTTTAAAAAAGGAACAAGGATATCGAAACCAGACTCTGTCCATGACCCATTTATAAGACGTTATTCTCTCATAATGTTGCTGTATGGAGCTTGAGGAGCCATGGATTATATCAGGGAGCCTGATCGTACTCATGAATGTATATAGGCCTACTTCTCAATCAATCAGATATCCATTCGTTCATCATCATTCAGCATTTCTCTCTCTTATATTTAAATCATGAAAAGCTGACATTGACCATGCCAGAGTGACATCTGTCTCCACACAGGGCCAAATGATAGACTATCGCCAGCTAATCCAGGATGCGATCAAAGGAGCCACAAACGACATCCCAGGCGCTAGCTTGTGTCCCGGCCCCGACCCTTCGGTACGCGTGGCCTCTTTTGTCAGAAATGTCCGAAAGACGGCCTCCTCCACTCCGTCACCAAGAGCGCCTCTGTTGCTTTTTACAGGAGCGGCTCCTGAAACCGATCGGCCTCAGTGGAATGAGCGCAGAAATGCGAGAACTGGCTGCAGTCATAAGCAGGGTAAGAGCATCACTCTAGGCTGGACTGTGTTTAGTATAGTATAGTATAGTATAGTATAATACCTGTCATGCCGACGTCAAATCATTACTCTGAAAAGGACATAGTACCTACAGCATTAGAAGAGCACTACAATGTACATTTTTCAATTAGCAAAGCCCTTTATTCAAATCAATGAAGTATGCAGTGCAGATAGTATTGGCCAGAAATTGAACCAGAGACTTTGCACTGTTTTTAATTTTTGAAGTATTGTTTCGGGCTTTTGCCTTCTTGCAGATAGGACAGTGAAGAGTGACAGGAAGTGAGTGAGTGAGTGAGTGAGTGAGTGTGAGAGAGAGAGAGAGAGAGAGAAAGAGAGAGAGAGAGAGAGAGACGGGTTGGGATCAGGAAATGACCGCGGGTCGGATTTGCCCATGGGGTGTGGCACGGACATTGCAGCTGCTTGTGCCCCCCTGCTGTTTGCATTTGGCACCGATGGGCACCAGGAGTGTTCAGTTACAGGGGGAGGGGCTAGTGTGAATGGAATTGATGTTTCGCTCTATCAGATGGGCAACAGGAGTATAATACCGATTTCATTCATACAGTAATACCCCGTCCCCCCCTCACGGAACAGCTCGTAAAATATAATGTGTTTGTCAATTACGCAGTTTACACCAGCTCACAATTGAGCAAATATTAATTTTATTATATTACTGAGTGTCTGTGCATGTGACTGTGAGCGTGTGTGTGTGTGTGTGTGTGAGAGAGAGAGAGAGAGAGAGAGAGAGAGAGAGAGGAGGAGGAGATGGTTGGAGGGTGTTTTGGAGAGAGAATAGTGAGGAGCCGAGCGAGAGACAGGAGAGGAGAGTGTGTATTAATGAGAGGCTAAAGCTCCATCTTTGTGCTGTCTCTCCCTAAAGGATATCTATTTACACAACCCCAACGTGCGCTGGGACCACATCATCGGCCTGGAGGCTGCCAAGCGATTAGTCAAAGAGGCTGTCGTCTACCCTATTAAGGTACGTGGCCGCTAAACACCCTGGTATTTCTCACGCTGACGCCTGCCTTCGATTCTGAATACGTCTCCAGGAAAAGGCGGCGGGAAACGGGGCCCGGGTTATTTCTTCCCCTGACATTAAATCCATACTTGAATACCAGCCTGCACGAGGCCTATCAAGCCCCCCTTAACCAGCCCCATAGGTTGCAGGCTGGTGGTTGGTGGATGGGAGGGGGGACGACGTGCCCCGGATCCTGACACGGGGAAAATATGAACATTATTTGTCTCCGCCGCTTGGCTATGGGATGTGCGGAGGGGGGGGTGGGGGCGGTCTGTCTTGGCCGTAGGTCAAGCGCATAAATGGGACAGATCCCTCTCGGTGCTTTTCTGCAAACCCTCATAAAAACACTCAGTTGATAACTGATGGAGGCTGGAAGGGCTCTATTGGTGCTCTTCTGTTGTCCTGGGTACTCTCAGAGAGAGAGAGAGAGAGATTTTTCATGCATTCAGGGTTAACATTGTCTATGTAAAAAAGTATATTCTGTTAAGCATCTAATGAATGATTCTCCAGCTTGTATTGCTCTTCTAAAGGTTGCACACACACACACACACATACAGTATATATACTGTATATAGACATGTTTTCCTCTCTTTGTGAGGAATCCCTAATAGCCTAGAATAGTCATTTTTTGTAGTATGTTTAGTTTTATAATTACCCATGCAAATACTTAAGTTGCATTCAGTAGCTTAGTTGCACTCTTAAGTTCACATATATAGCACCTGTTAACTCCTACCAGTGCATGTAATGCAATCTTTCTCTTCAGTATCCCCAGTTGTTCACGGGCATCCTCTCCCCATGGAAAGGCCTGCTGTTATACGGGCCTCCAGGTCAGTCTCCTGCACATCCTGTATATCAGTTACATTAGAGTGTCTTTCACTACCACCTCTCTCTCTCTCTCTCTCTCTCTCTCTCTCTCTCTCTCTCTCTCTCTCCCTCTCTCTCTCTCACTGCTTTTCTTTATGGTCTGGATTGGATTTGGCACTTGTTTCCTTGTATCAACCCTGGTACCAACACTTTCTTTTTCGTACACACACACACACACACACACAGAGAGAGATTGAGAGAGAGAGTGCTGCCCTGTGATATAGGCAAGGAACTTGTCTCAACAAATTACTACTTCACTCTTCCTGTCATTCCCAGTATCTGACTCCCTGATATTTGGACATTTGAAACTAAGGCCTTCACACATTTCCTCACAACACATCCCTTTCTGCCACACTTCTAAAGCACACAATAGGCTACAGACGTTGCACATCATACATTTCATTACAAAGTACTTTCCATGTTTGCTCATATTGTTGTGTAACAGTGACCTTAACCATACTATGAGCACAGTGTATAGCATCACAGATAGGACGACTGTGTGTGCTATTACTGATGATCTATTTAGTCCAGAATGCATTGAGATACAGCAAAGGGAAATGTGTGTTTTGTGTGTTTTGTGTGTGTGTGTGTGTGTGTGTGTGTGTGTGTGTGTGTGTGTGTGTGTGTGTATGTGTGTGTGTGTGCATTGTAGCACTTTGAGATCATTTATTTGATGTAAAGCGCAATAGAAATAAAATGTGTTATTATTATTATTATTATTATTATTATTATTATTAAAGGGAAATGTGAGTAGCCTCACCCTCCATGTTGCCGCCCCATTGGTCTTCTAGGCACATGGAAGACCATGCTGGCCAAAGCTTGGTCCTCCGGCTCATTCCCACTGATCTAGATAAAGAATGATGGGACGGCAACCATGGGATAGTCTATCCAGTATTCTTTATAGATCAGTGGGACCGAGCCGGAGGATCAGGAAAGGGTGGAGGGGAGGATAGATTAAAAGACGAATGAGAAGAGCCCAGAATGTGTTGAGATACAGCAAGGGAAATGTGAGTAGCCTCACACTCTATGTTGCCGTCCCATTGGTCCTCTACAGGCACAGGGAAGACCATGCTGGCCAAAGCCGTAGCCACGGAGTGCAACACCACCTTCTTCAACATCTCAGCCTCCAGCATCATCAGCAAGTGGCGCGGAGACTCCGAGAAACTCGTGCGGGTCAGTGACATGCAGGCCATGGGCTACTGTTGAATACTGTTGAACAGGCCATGGGCTACTGTTGAACAGGTCAAAAAGGCGGATGCGCTCAAACTCCGAATTATTTAAATTCTTTGGGTGCGTAAAAAGAAAATAAACTAGTTTAAAGAAACATAAACGCACTTGCAATTATATTCTTTTGCTTTTATTTATCTTGACGGCATGTACAGGACGGACGCGTTTCGCAAACACGAGATGGGCAACTAATGGGATGGGCCTGTTAGACAGGATATGGATTACTAGTGGAGTGTGTCTGTTAAACAGGATACTGGCTAGTACCTGAGTGTGTCTGTTAAACAGGATACTGGCTAGTACCTTAGTGTGTTTGTTAAACAGGAGTGTGTCTTATGAAACAGTGGTGGTTTGGAGGTTGGGGACTAGAAAGCATTGGGGTTCTGATTAACTGACAAATGAGCTGATTGTTTGTTTGGCAGTGTGCTATCAGAGATACAGTATGTGTGTCTGTTTGTATCTCCCAGGTTCTGTTTGAGCTGGCTCGGTTCCACGCTCCGTCCACCATCTTCCTGGACGAGCTGGAGTCAGTGATGAGCCAGAGAGGAGTCGGACCAGGGTGAGCAAAACAAACAAACAAACAAACAAACAAACATTACAGATACTCACACCAGAAAGTTATTTTGCCTTTATTGACCCTCATCCAGTCATGAAAGTCAACCAGTCATGAAACAAAAAGAAAGAGATAAGACTTGTCTGCTAGTGAAAGCATTACAGTGATATGCTATTATGACACCATATTTGTTAATGGAGGTACAGTAGTGCAATGGTGAGTCCATCAAGGACAATGTCACTGACATACGTTGGTGTGTTTGAATGATATGCTGCTGTGCTGTCGTGTGTTGGTGTGTTTGAACCATGTGCTGCTGTGCTGTCGTGTGTTGGTGTGTTTGAACCATGTGCTGCTGTGCTGATGTGTGTTGGTGTGTTTGAACCATGTGCTGCTGTGCTGTCGTGTGTTGGTGTGTTTGAACCATGTTCTGCTGTGCTGTCGTGTGTTGGTGTGTTTGAATAATATGCTGCTGTGCTGACGTGCGTTGTTGGTGTGTGTTGGAACCATGCGCTGCTGTGCTGATGTGCGTTGTTGGTGTGTTTGAACCATGTGCTGCTGTGCTGATGTGCGTTGTTGGTGTGTTTGAACCATGTGCTGCTGTGCTGATGTGCGTTGTTGGTGTGTTTGAACCATGTGCTGCTGTGCTGTTGTGTGTTGGTGTGTTTGAATAATATGCTGCTGTGCTGTCGTGTGTTGGTGTGTTTGAACCATGTGCTGCTGTGCTGATGTGCGTTGGTGTGTTTGAATAATATGCTGCTGTGCTGTCGTGTGTTGGTGTGTTTGAACCATGTGCTGCTGTGCTGTTGTGTGTTGGTGTGTTTGAATAATATGCTGCTGTGCTGACGTGCGTTGTTGGTGTGTGTTGGAACCATGCGCTGCTGTGCTGATGTGCGTTGTTGGTGTGTGTGAGTCCAGGGGGGAGCACGAGGGAAGCCGTCGGATGAAGACGGAGCTGCTGGTGCAGATGGACGGCCTGGCCCGCTCCGATGACCTGGTGTTCGTGCTGGCCGCCTCCAACATGCCCTGGTGAGCAGAGCAGACCGTGAAGAAGCGAGGAGGAGGGGGGGGGGGGGGGGGGTGGGAGGGATGCACACACAAGCAAAGAAGTGCTGGCCAGGTTGTCCGAATATGGACAGAGTAGCAAAGCAAGCCGCTTCACTGGCCTCTGGCTCGCGTCTCCAGTGAGACTGGGGTTGTTAAGGGGTGTTGCCAACAGCTAGTGATTCAGCCGTAGGCATGACTACGCACGAGGGAGGCAAACTGCCCCAGCTGCTTGACCTCACTGGTCTCTGGTTAATGTTTTTCTTTTTTCTGGCTGCTTCCACTTAACCTACAGGAAAACCACAGGCCATCTTTATTTTTCACAACAGTGTTACAGGCCTTTTAATGGGCGGGTGGTCCGATGGATGTTTTTTTTTTGTAGGCGTCAAAAGCAGTTGTGTGTCCCGTGTCTCTGTTAGGGAGCTGGACCACGCCATGCTGCGGCGTCTGGAGAAGAGGATTCTGGTCGGTCTCCCGTCTACCGCCGCCCGACACGTCATGATCGAGCACTGGCTGCCCCCTCTCAGTAACACCGGCGGAGTGGACCTGCGCACAAACCTCCAGTACGACACCCTGGCTCAGGTCAGCCCTTCACCCTCCACAATCAGTCTTACTCGGCCTCAGGCATCACGTGTTAAGGGCCGTTCACACCAAGAACGATAACTATAGCGATAAACAATTATCGCTCTCGAATGATATGAATGATGACGTTCACACATAAACTATAATGATAACGTCATGAAGAACGATATCGTTGGGGATCACTTTCAGAGCGATTTTGAGATCGATAAAAAGTTAATAGCCAATCAGAACCCATCACATTTTAGCCATCACATTTATTAATACGAGGAGAGACTTTTTTATCGTTGGTCAGTGTGAAGACTTTTATCATTATGGTTAGAGTTATCGTTCTTGGTGTGAACGGCCCTTTACACCTACTGGTTGATATTAATGAATCTCTTACTGTAATGTTTGTAAGTTTGTCTAAGATGTGAGTTCCATGAGGATACCTACAGTACGTTTACCCTCACAGTCTTTGAGCTTTAGGTCTGATTCATAGTCCACGTGGAGGCGACATTAGAGGCATACAACACATGAATAGCCTTAAGAATTGTTTTTGTGGTTACTGGAAATCATGTGTGTTGGATTATCTCCATTGCCTTTGTCTTTGGATACAGAAGTGTTTTAATAATAATGGTTGCAAAGAAATCTGGTTTTGATTTGAGGTGAAAGGATGACATTTCTCTCTCGCCCCTGCAGGAGACTGGGGGGTATTCCGGCTCGGACATTAGACTTGTGTGCAAGGAAGCCGCAATGAGGCCGGTCCGGAAAATCTTTGATGCTTTGGAAAACCACCAAGAAGGTAAGATGGACAGCATGTCCACATTCCAGCACTGGTCGGCACAAACATAATAACCACTGGCCCATCCGCAGCACAGTTCTGCACACACCTAATAACTAAACGCTGTTGGTCGAACGCTTGGATTCGGCAAGGAACAGGGTTGTTGTTTGTCTTCCCAGAAGCCTCAGTCACAGTAACCAATATCTGTGCACAGGTAATTCCAACATGCCACTCATCCAGCTGGAAACGGTGACGACGGCAGATTTCCTGGAGGTGATTGCTCACACCAAACCTTCAGCCAGGAACCTGACAGAGAAGTACACAGCCTGGGAGAGGGAGTACGAGTCCGTGTGAGGAAGAAGCCACAACACCGGCCTACAGGCTCGTTTCTCAGGACTTTATTGTGGTTCACAATCAGGATCAAGTTTCAAAGACTGACACAGTATTCGTTACATTTATGTTAGGCAAGGTCACTTTGTTTTTCTGATGCAAGCAAACTCCGATGCATAAATAATAAGTCAAATGTTTTTTCACTCTTGTCAGTGTATTAGAATGCAATGTAAAAAAAAATACCTTTCTAAACGCACAGAATCCAACATTACTGTATGACCACATCTGTGGAGAAGTCGAATGAATGCCGGTCGCAGTTGTCACATGTACACAAAACTCACATTGAACTCTCACATATCTCTCAAGAGAACTCTCTCTAAATCTCTCCACACAGATATTTTATTCTGAGTAAAATGTCCAACTATACAAGGATATTTCGAATATGTACACAGCTGCAAACAGAAACGTGATGTGGATTGTGTAGGCTTTTCTAGGTAAGGTAAGTTACTTTATTTGGCCTGTAGGAAATTTGTCTTCAGCATTAATCCATCTGATGGGACCGTACGTATACTGTACGCGCACACACACACACACAGACAGACAGACACACTAGGAACAGTGAGCTCGTCAGGAGCATATTCAGCATACACCGGTAAGGCGGGGGTCACATTGACCAGCGGCAACCACATTTCCTATTGATCGCTATATTTCACTAGCGGAACGGTTGCAGCACCAGCGGAACACTAGTGTCGAATAAGCAGAGCGCTGAACTTGGTTCAACTTTCAAAGCGTAACGTGAGCATATTCAATTGTCAGTTTAGGCAGACCGTGTTTGTGACTTAGGAACGAGATAGAACTTATTATGGTCTGAGCGGTGCATTATGCTTACCGCTGCCGCTTTGCTATTTCCAGTGTGATCCCCCCCTAACAGTCAGTACACATACACACCCAAACCAGAAGGCAGCTCTTGTTTCCGGTGACCAGGGAGCAGTTGGGTGCCTTGTTCAAGGGAACCTCATCTCTGGATGTGGATATGGGAGAGTGCTGGGCAATCCATCCCCACCCACATTTTCCCTACCGGTCAGGAATCAAACCAGCCACCCTTTAGTCACAAGTCCGATTCCCTAACCAGTAGGGTGCCTACTGTTGCTGTTTACCTTGCTGGTGTGTCCACTATGAGCACACATCAATCAGACTTGAGGAGCGTGTGCAGGATGTGGTCTACGGCCTGTGGGAAACTCTCACAGGTCAAATATGGTGGCGGGCTGATCTTCCCTTCGTCTCCAGCTCTGTATTTCCCTGCGGGGAAATCACGTAACAACAGGTGAGACAGTTGCGTTTACTTCTCAGCTAAAGGTCATTACAGGTACATTACGTTACTCAGCTCAAGGAAGAGATTGGTGATGATTGCATCTGGGTGAGAGAACATTTATTATTGCATTAAAGAAAAGATCAAGTAAAGATCAAGACCGGTGTGTACAGTGTCTATAAAAAACTGTTTACCCCTTGAGTATCTCCTGTTTTACTGCTTTTATAAATGGAATCTTGATGAATTTAATTTGGCCTATTTTTTTTACAATAATTGTCAAAATACCCTCTTTAATGTATGTATTGTGTACTGTATGTATTGTGTTTGAGCTAGTATGTAAAAGACCCCAAAATATCGTGTTTGAACAAGTTTGAACAAGTAACCTGGATTAGAGACACTTGACTTGAGTAAGAGGTCAGCAACAATTGTGTTTGAGGAAGAGGTCCGTTAGTATTGTGTTTGAGGAAGAGGTCCGTTAGTATTGTGTTTGAGAAAGAGGTCCGTCAGTATTGTGTTTGAGAAAGAGATAAGAGGTCCGTAAGTACATTGAGTAAAAAGATTCCTCACCAGTCTGAACGAGTATTCCTTGCATGCCGGAATTCTGTGCTCCTCCTACATCGTCTCTTGCGTCCTGTGAGTGCAACAGAAGGAAAAAACATGATAAAAACACTGATGATCAACAACACAGCAGCCAAGTGTGCAGGTTTATAACACATCGTCTTAACGCCCTGTGGTGAAAGTCACGTTTTTAACCTTGACAGCGTCTTCGTAGCATGTCTGCTATGTCTGCTAACTATAAGACATATCAATAGTCAGATAAGCATGCAGAGTCATTGCAAAGTATTTCCGTTTTGACCAACAACTGCCTCAGTATGTAAATGCAGTCAAACTGCAGTCAGTCCTTTATGACCATCATACTGAACCAATACCAATGAGTACTTGGAGGTGGGACAACTCCTCACACAGATACAGACAAGCTAGTTTACATGCTACATGTAAAGCCTACCTTACACGGACAAGATTTGGGAAAGATTCTTGAAAGATTGTATAGTCTTTTGAGTAAAGCTTGAATGAGGGGCAACTGCAATCTTTCCAGAATCTTTCCCAAGTGTCTTGTCAGTGTAAGGTAGGCTTTACACAGGGCTCAAAATTAGCACCAGCCACCAGCCAAATGCTGGTAAATTTTGAAGTTGGCTGGTAGATTTCAGACAGAAAATAGGTATTTCCTATTGAATGGCTGGTGGATTTCACCAGTTCATCTGTTTCTGGCTGGTAGATATTCACATTTCAAAAAGTTAATTTTGACCCCTGGCTTTACATGTCAGCTGCTGCAGCTGTCAGTAGCAGGTGAACAGTGAGTGGAAAGGGGGCGGGACCAGAGAGATCCCAATTCCCCAAATGAGGAAAAAGGTAAATTATGTCCTTCTAAGGTCATAAGGGGAATTATATATTTTTTTAAAAAGCTGAATGTGTACTGCATGTATATTGTATTACACTTAATATATATATTATGTATTTATAACGTAGCCCTCTAGCCAGCGCTCACGTCTCCGATCATGACGGCTTCGTCCGGGGAGCAGTCCAGGTCTCGCAGGGCCTCCAGGAAGAAGGTCCTCTCCGGCTTGCCCACCACGGTGGCCTTGGTGTCTGTGGCGTACTCGAGCCCCGTTACGAAGGGCCCAGGGCCCAGGGCCAGCCCGTCCTTGCGCTTGTAGTAGCGCGCTTTGTGGATGGCTATCAGGGGCGCCCCGTCCAGCATTAGACTGAGGAGGAGTGTTAAAGAAAAGAAGGCTAGGATAAGAAAATGTCACGTCTACTGTACCTGAACACAGTGCAGAAATTGGGTTTTAACAAAATTTTGCAGTTAAGGTGTGCGTTGATGTACACAGTATGTAGATGACAAAACTGTTTCTGCTGAATTCAGATTGACTGATTCCTGATTCTGTTGTCCATTGTTTGCACATATGATTTCCTGATATCTGAGACTGTGAGAGAAAAATCAACTTGACTGTAAAAGGAGACAGTGAGTGTATACCATAATTTCTCAACTATTATCCACGGCTTATACATTGATTTAGCGATATGTCTTCAGCTATGAGGTTAATACATGGGGGCAGTTAATATGGTATAAATGTGGTTTTGTTTCTTGCAACACTGTCCTGCAGCTTTTACAGAATGCGGCCAGTACACATGAAATTATTGTAGTTTACCGAAAGGCTTTGTTGAGCATCTGGTAGTTAAAGTGCTCAGGAGCCAGTCCAACCACGACAGCATTGGGCTCCGATGTATCAATACCTGTAGAGAGGGGTAGAAGATTCAAACGGTCAGCACAACAAAATGTTTCACTACCAGTTTAAAGCTTTTTACCTCACACTGATGTCCTAAGTGGTAAATAATCTCCTCTTTCACGCTACATGTTGTCATTTGCTATCAGGCTGAAGATTTTAATCAGTCTGGAGACATATCACGTATCATATCAAAACATTTCCAGACTAGCCAGACCTGAGAAATCCTCCAGGGCACTGTCCTCTACGAGCAGCAGGGGGCGCACTTTCCTCTGCTCCAGCAGGTTGCGAGCAGCCGTGAGAGAGGTGAAGATCTCCTGCTCTTGGATGTCAAAGTTCAATTTGCGGAGCCTTTCCAGCAAGGTCCGCTTGCATTCTTTGGTTGTGTTGGTGACAAATTTCACCGCAACAGGGGCACTCCTTAACCTAATCAATATCATGTATAAAACATAGGACACTGTCAAACATTAATAATTATGAGCAGAGCATTGATTACATTTACATGTTTTTCCATTAGAGATTCTTTATCTTCAGGTACAGCATCTTAAAGACACTTAAGGGCACATCTTACAGTGAGGGCAATATGATATTTCATCAGTAGGAGTACTCTATCCTTGTCAGATGTAGAGAGGCCTAGGCTACAACAGACATCTTCAGTAAATGAAATATATAAGTTGGGCTACGTATATATATATATATATATATATATATATATATATATATATATATAGAAAAAGAGTGTATTACTGACTGGGCCGAAGCAAGTAAAGCATGAGGGTATGCATATGTGTTTGTGTCTGGCACACAGCATGTAAAGTGTGTGTGACTGACCTCGCGAAAGCATGTAAACTATGAAAGTGTGTGTTGGTGACTGATCTCACCAGTGTGTGTGTGTGTGTGTGTGTGTGTGTGTGTGTGTGACCTCGCCAAGGCCTCCTGTGCTCCTGGGACAGCAGCATCCTCTATGTGGAGTGTGCCACTCAGGTCAATGAGAACAGCCTTCAGTGCCCGACGGGTCGCCATGGCAAACGCTGCCAATCAGAGTACCTCACATTTAAAATGGTGACACCCATCCCCACCACCACCACCACAACAACAACATATTTACATCTCTGGGTAGTGACCTTACGAAGAAATATTTATCTATGTATTTTAAAAACATTTAATCACATCTGCATCCAAAAACTCAATAGCATAAACAACAGATCACTTGGACCCTAGGCACAATCATTTACTCCAGTTGGATCACTGGATCAGAATACGAAGGATTATTTGAAACGCAAACACAGTATTGTAGGTCAGTTAATGGAAACTGCATTGATGATCCTCTATTATTTAGACGTTTTTGGATTTTTCTCCTCTTTCAAAACAGTCTCTTTAAGCACAATTAATGCTCTTATTCAACACAAGCGAATGTGGATTACACAGTAGGCTATGACCAGCAATACATCTGCCAGAACATAACACTTGGCTCTGATTGATGATTCATATCCATTCAAACATGAACAATTTTTTATTTAAAAAGTGATGCCAAATATCTGAGAACTTAAGCAGATTCTGAAGCCACTGACTAAGGCAGATACGTTAGCTAACACTAATGCTGCACTCAACATCATATGAGGACATGTAAGTAAATCAGGAACGGAATAAATAATTCGACCCAAAGAATAAGCTGATCTTTTTTTGCTCCAGTTAAGGTTCAGGACATTGAAGAGGAGCACAATTCAAGTAGGCAGCTGATTCTGAAAGTGACAGGTTCTTCCCAAAAGCTAGCTTGCTAAAGCCAGGCGTTTCGTCAAAGAGAAACACAAGACTATGTTTACAAAATGCCCAGTACAGAAATAAAACTAGGTGGTCTTGTTTTGTTGTAAAATAAAACTTATATTACCGAAAGTCGTGTGAATTTGGGGTCAAATATTTCTAAGACCCGATCACATCAGTTAGCTTGGGACACACAGGACAACAGCTGATAACGGGGTCCTTCGTACAGCTCAGAGTAAGGGTTGTCTGTATAGGTGCCTGACTGATTCACACATTTTTTTATTAGCCTAGTTTGTTTTAGATTGGTTAGCAGAGACACGATGAGTATCAGAAGTAGTAGTTGCTGTGGTGGTGGTGGTGGTGGTGGAAGAACAAGGCCCACGAAATCCTAGGCCTAGGCTACTACAGTACTCGGATGCAGACTTGCTGTGAGTTTGTCTCTGATTAACATGCTGCAGTAGCCCATGTTCCTAGTGGGATGCTCTTCATGCCCATTTGAGCTTTTTCCCTGTTTTTGTCACACGCACACAATATACAACATGGCTTCAAATCCAGCTATAATCATGTAAGAGGGTTATAAATAAACAGATTAATCGCTCATTAAAAGAAAAAAACATGTGTTCCACTAATAACAAGCAGATGTTTCGCATTTGGAGGTATTTTCCTGCATTAATCGATTTAAACATTTTGAAAGGTTTATCATGAGAGCTAAAAGCCTCTTTAGATAGCCTACTACTTCCTTTTGTGTTCAACTCTGCATTTTCCCCCTTTTATTTCTCAACATTTGGTTAATTGTGAAAGGTTTTAGACTATGGCCTAACGTTATGACATCTATAGACTTCAGAATGTTAGATGTTTTAGGCCTACCAGCAGAGATTTCTATTGGTTTAGGTCTACATGTTAGTTGTCATATTTCAAGGTGTGAAATGCTTAGGCTACTTATCTAACAGCAGTATGTCAAATATTTAAACAGTTACTGAATATATATTTTGTTATTAATGGTCAGTCTTGCTCAGGTCTGGCAACCTGAACTTGCATACTGAAAAGCATGACCTCTTGGATTCTAAATAGTTGAAGCATATAATCGAGCAGCGATTATGATAGACTAATCTAGCTTTTAACTTCAATCTCACTGATAAAACATATGGCCATAATAATTCAACATAATATCTGGCTCTCATATAGTCAGGCTTAAGCTTCTGTTAATAAAAATGTCCCATAAGCCTAAAGGCAAAGTTGAATGGTAGTAATGTCCTCCATATGATAGTAATCAACAGTAGATGGGCTGGAGAACTTTCACTAATACACAGTTCGGATAAGTGTCCTCCATCCTCACTAAGGTCATAAAGAGGACAAACAAGA
Source organism: Sardina pilchardus (assembly GCF_963854185.1). Taxonomy (NCBI): domain Eukaryota; kingdom Metazoa; phylum Chordata; class Actinopteri; order Clupeiformes; family Clupeidae; genus Sardina; species Sardina pilchardus. Next base: position 3,301,023 of record NC_085007.1, on the reverse strand, counting down.
TGGAGCAAACTTTATACCGTATTTTTCATATAAAGTTAAGGTCACATGTCAATTTCAGGGAGGCTAAAGGTCAATGTACAGTATAATATGGCACTAATTCAGATAGGCTACAAAATGTTGAGACACAATAAACTAGGCGTAGCCTCTTTAGGGTGGAAAAAATAGAGAAACATTTGCCATTCCTTTTAGAGTATCATTCTAAACTAGTAACTTTTAGTAACAAGTAACTTTCTGGTTGTCAGAGGAACAGGTTCTACTGGGTTTTTTTATTAAAACATCTGACATAATGAGTGACATGTTATGATTTTGTATTATAAAAAAGAAAAGTTGTAAGAGACATTTGTGCACACCAGACATCCAACTGTGCACTCGAACATGATAAACACATAAACACATTTCCACTAACAGCCTTGGACGTGGGCAGAAAGTTGTCATAGAATCCAGTTACCACTGCATACCATCTGAATTGTGGTCCTTCAGTTATAATGGTCTTTCTAAACAGTACAGTGGATGGCTTTAGGTGACAACACAAGAGTCTCACTGGATCACACAGTGGTTTACTGACGGATGGAGGAGTATTATAAACTGCATTTACAGCAACTATATCCCCCATTCCCAGCAGACAGATTCCCCATATATCTCTGCAGGAGCTAGATCACTTTTAGACAGGATGGCAGAAGTCTTATGCTCAGCAGAAAAATAAAATCCACATGGAAATCTGTGTGGTAGGTTGTTGGAGTACATGTCAGGTGACAAATGAAATACTTTACTTTAAACCGAGGGAACTGTGTTCAAGGCAATGTCCCAGGATAGAAAGAGATGTTTTTCCCCCTGCTGTCACAGACAGATGCTGTTTTTTTGTTTAGTCTTCCTGCATTTCAGAGAAAGCCTGTCTGTGAAACTGTAAGCTCATCAATATCAACAGAGACATTGGCATGCTGCGAGACACGTGGATATAAAAGACAATTCATCATTCACTGCTGCTGTGATACAAAAAACAGGTGCAAAATAAGACTTGAGTGGAGACGCTTCAGAATTCCCAGGAGACTGCAGAGTGGCGACAACTGTGACGACCATGTTGGCAATATATAGTCCGTGTTTTCTTTTGCAGATGTTATTCGTTTTGTCCGATTCACCCGGGATAGTACTGTACCTCATCCAAAAAGTAGTAGTAATACAATGCTCACCGTGTTGACTATTATTAACGGCACTGAAATTGAAAAGACATAGAGTTAGCCTATACCAGGCAAAGATTCATAATCTGTTTTAAATACCGTTTAAACAAATATTTTGGCACTTGGGCGTTACCTCTCATCACTGTCCTGACGGAGCGAATGAGATTCAAGAGTTGTGCTTTAATCCCCGGTTCATCACCAAATCCACCGATGCCTTGATCCGCTCCCCAACCAACTGTAGGTTATTCATCAAAATAACCACATTTTCGGTTAACGTGCATTGACAATATGAAGCTATACAGCTGTTAAGGTCGTTTAATAAAGGCCTAACGTTACGTGTTTTTGAAAGCCAAGTAATAACGTTAGCTTGAGTTTGTTTTAGTTAACATTACCCATAACGTTAGTGAGATATTCACATTCCTAACAACATTTAGCCTAGCGTTGGAGGGCACATATGACCATTTTAAAAGTAAATGCAGTCTGTAGCTCTACATAGCCTACATAAGCATTAAAGCGTTACAGTTTGCAGTGCTTTTGCAGTATTGTTGGCTAACAGCTAGGTGCTAGCTTGTTAGGGAACTGAGTTCACCGGGTAGGTGGTTTGGTACGATTTAAATTGAATATATTTTTCAGTAAATGAGTAATACGCAAAATACTTACTTTTACTCAAAAACCGTTCTTCGTGTAAAACGGCTATGGCATTGGTGCATAATATAGCCGTTTGTATCAGGGAGTACAGGGTGAACGCCATGCTGGCACTTCTTTATTCTGACGTGGTGATGTCATTTGATAAGCAGGAAGGAACCGGAGATTCGCTCTGTCCTACGTCACACCATCCCTGTCCAATCCCAGCCGCCTCAGTCTGGCTTTCTCCAAAAAAAGCCTTCTCAGACTAACCTTAGTTTTTTTTTCATTTGTGTAATCATTTTTAATTACGTCAAATGAACATCATTGTTTTAAAATATGCGGTATCATCATTAAGTGCTTTGTCTTACCATGTTTTAGGCATAATTAGTGAGTTATGTCTGGTGTAGCCTGCATCAAGATGAAATATTTTGGACAAACTGCCATTTCAATATTGTATAGACTTTAATTATCCACATAAATAGTAGAGAAACTACAAGAACATATTTAAATACATTTGCATGAACAGCTCATAATAACATTCTTAATTTAATATTTACTGTATGTCAACCATTGAAATAAGCAAAATGAAAAGAAGGATGTTCATTTGCTTCTATGTTCACTGATGATGATGGGGAGGATGATGACGATGACGATGATGCTGTATGTGTCGATCAGGTCCTACAGTCTCCCGTTCCCTTCCGAACGGATCCTACTGCTCTGCCAAGATTTCCAGGTCATACAACAAATATGTGCTGAATCGTACAGGAGCAGTGTGCCAGGATCAGGTATGCGTATAGTCAGAATACCCCCGATGAATTCCAAAGTCCATGTGTTAATTTAACAGTGCCTCTTTGATTTTTTAAGGACTAATATACACAGTTGATCTCTCTCCTTCTCTCTCATAATCTCTCTCTCTCTCTCACACACACACACACACTGAAGCTTTGCTTGAGGAAGGTTTAGCTTTTCCGTATAGAGCCGCCGATTCCTCTATTCGCCTCTTCAACCATTCCAAGACCATCCTGGGGAAAGGGGTGATGAGGTCACTTCTGTTGCATTGTGGGAGTGTTCACAGATAGCTCACAGGCTTTTAGTCATTCCCAGTTTGAGGGACTTCCAAAAAATGGGCTGCTCAGTGACACGCCAGCTGTCCCAACAACCTGAAACAAAAGGTGAAAAATGGTTATCAACTCTTAATTTATAGTATAGCCTAGGCCTTTGTTTAACTTTACATAACATTACCATAATAATAATAATAATAATAATAATAATAATAATAATAATAATAATAATAATAATAATACACATACATATACATGCATGTATGACTGTATGTATGTATACACATAAATATACATATACCCAAAGTGAACTGCAGAGGGACAGGGAGAGTACCGTTCAACAGTCATTTTGTAAATTATAGTTTATTTGACTGATATGCACTCCAAAAACTACTACACTGCATTATGAAGACTTACCATTTAACTCTTGCTGAGGTGTGTTCCGATTTTTTCTTTTCTGAGTATGTTTGCATAGGGGATCTGTCGTAAAAACAGTAGGATAAAACCATTAGTTATGTAAAAATGAAAGAGTAGAAACAATAAAACTTGCAATTACTTCACAACTATAGATGCACATTACAATTAGCCTTTTTGAGATTTGAGTTTTATTGCTGTCTCTGATTAAGAGAATAGTGATCATCATGACTTGTCATTTTATGTGATATTTATTTTATGATGGGTTTATGGAACTGATGGTCTACCACCACCATAATGTGAAATCAAAAGTCTGTTACGGATGCCTTTATGTCTTTTTGATTCTCATCTCCAACATTGAAAGTTAAAACTCTCTCACATCTGCTGATTTGCAACACCCATCTGTCATTCAGGGCATCCACACAAATGTAATTGTCTTTCTAGACTTGACTAATGGTGTTGAAATGACACTGTAAACAAACTCAGTCTGCCAGCGTGTCGCTAAACTGTCTCTGTACAGATGCAGAAGTGATTGATATTTGGAAACGTGATGCAGTGTTACGAACACAAAGGATCACAAGAAACACGGCCTCAGGCACGAGCCTGCTTGTGTGTGTGTGCTAGATATATAAGCTTTGCATTACGTACTAATTACAGTCCTACTATCCTTGCTTTACTACTAAGAGTAAAGCATACAGTAATACATATCCGAGACTTGATGACAAAAATAAAACACTTTGGGCTAATCAATATGCTTCCTAATACATTAACCTTATGAGTGTTTTTTTCCCGATATGTTCTGCATTGTGAATAGAAGGCTATTGTTTATGTGGCGGTGGTTGTAGACTGAAGCTGTCGATAACAAAAGAGACTGTTTGATGTTGTGTGTGTTGACGTGTTGTGTTTGAGGACGCTGCTGAGAGAGAGAGAGCTCTCCTACCATCTGTAGCTGTTGCACCATCTCCTCCCGGTAAGCCAGCTCCCTCTTCATTTGGTCCTGGAAATTATCTGCAAGGAGGAACAACAACAACAACAACACTCAACAACACAACCAATCGTCTCTTGTGCCACAGTGCACTTTGCAGGTACACATTACGCTACTGTAGAGATACTGTAGTACTGTAGAGATACTGTAGGAACCATTACGTTTATGTTTATGCTTATCATGCTTATGCTTATCATATTTGCCAGGCAATTTGTCCCAAAGCAATATACAGTATATAAACACTACTACATTGTGCTATCACATTTATTGAAAGTCTCAGAACTATATAATGCATTGTATTGTAAGGTCAGTATTTGTGTATTTTTTCATGATATAAGACTAATATGTCAAACTTGATTGGATATTAAATATATTGTTTTAGTAAGCATGTTGGTCGTAAGTATGTCGATTGACTGGAATTCTAGTCAGCAGAGACGAGAGAGAGGATAGGACTTACGGAAAACTGGGAACGGGGAACTGCCTTTCAGCGCATGGAATTCTTGCTCTAGTCTTCTCCGCAAATCAATCTGCTCGAGGAGAACCTTCTGCAGCTCCTCTGGGGGACAAACAAAACACACTTCAGATCTGTGCGCCACGCAACACAATCACACTTTCCGCCCCCCAGTACACTTCGGTAGGCCAGTAAGCCCCCTGCAACCACATCAGCCAACAGAAAAATCCGAGGCTGTCCGTCAAACTCTGTGTAGTTGATGGTAAGAGTTGTGTAAAGGTTGCTCACCTTTTTCCATGTTCTCTACGTCCTTTTTGAGTGACACCACTGGGGAATGTGAATCCTGATTTTGCTCTCCTGGAATCACAAAAATAATTGGAGGGAAAATATTAGCCATAGGTGATAACATATCTGCACTGATATCTGGTGTTAGTTTTTGACCACTGATAAATAATCAGATTGAAGGTTATATGGACTAATAATGGAATGCATTTCCATAACTGGCCAACAGGGGTCAGCCTAATGACACACTTGAATGTTCGAGTAGATGCCATTACTGTTCCTAAAGTGAACTACTTTCTATAGTAATTTACATTGAACAGGTATCATCCTATCATCACATCTTTCAGAAAGAAAACATTGCTTTCTGAACAGGAAAGAAACGGCAAAACTTTAATAGATTAATTTGATTAATTCTCAAATAAAACATCAATGCTGCATAATATAGGATACACAAAAAATGACAACAGTATTTTTTATTTTATTTATTTTTGTATTTTTAAGGAAAAGCATTGTGTATTCTAACTGTCATATCCTATTATCTTTATACAAACAAGCGATTTATTTCAGGCACACATAAATTGCTTTCACTAACAAATAAAATATTCTCATTCCGGTATGTTTCCTCAAGCACAAAACTCATGGTGATGCCGTGTACAATACGTGGCTGTTTGGAAATCAGAGACGGTAAATGGTCTCTGTGTCTCCCATCTCCAGGAGTTGTCATTACCAAACAAAAAAAAAAAAAACCTTTGGTGCTTTTCTTTTGATGGCACGCATCTCAGTCCCTGATTTCCGCGCGCCGCTCGGCAAATCGAATGCCTTAAATGAAGCGGTCCAGCACATTTGGGTATATAATCTGCCCCCTCCCCCAGCTCATTTCCCTCCTTGCCTTCTTAAGCCTCACAACGCTTCCCTCATTTGGAAGTATGGCTTGTTCCTGCTCTCTCCTCTCTCTGTCTCATTTGACAAGCAAATTTGCAGACACTGCCTGAGGATAACAACCTCGTTTGACAGTCAATTAACCGTGAATAGTCAAAGCCAAGGCAGTTTGCATTACATAAATGGAAAATTAGATTATTTTTCTCCCAAGAAACAGAACTCTCCTTAAGACAGTGCCTTAGACTCTTTGGAATCAGAACTTCTAATCACGTCCTCGGCTGCCCTGGGAGGCATTCAGCAATCAGGCAAAGGTGTTCTCATTTAATTTGTTTCATGTAATTTTTTCAAATATATTATACATTATGTGAGGAGATCATTATCGGCTAGATAATATAAATGTTGCCATAGATGTCATAAAACACTTTTAATGTCTCCCTGACAGATAAAAGGCAATAAGCTATGATCTTTGTAATGGAAGATTTTGCCAACAAAAAGGCAATTATATCCATTTTATATTGTTCAAATGGTGATTGTCACCTTCGCCGTGTGTGAGCTGATTGCCGCTGAACTGTAATGGTTCCCTACAGAGTCGATTTCCCAATGACATTGTGGAGAGCGGCTCCATTTCCAGTGCATCTGAAGAATATTTTTATTTCATGTGTGCACTTATATTAATCCTCGAGTGCTGCCTGTTAGCAAAACAATTTCTCTCCGCTGTAAATGTAGCACTTTCTGAAATACATTACTGGTTAAGAAGGATTTTCCGTCGGGTCGTCCCGTACATACCTGGAGCCTCCCGCCAGTATTCTTGTCCAGAGGACTCTGTCTCAGACCCGAAGAAATTTGTCTGTTCTTTGTTTTCGTCTGGAAGAGAGGAGAGGAGTATTAAGGATATTGAAGGACCATTAAACCAGCTTACCATGCGGAAGCGTGAAAATAAAGATAGGACACACAAACAACAGACTTAGCCAATCCCCATTCCCCTCTTTGTCCCTGTTTATGAAAATGAACAAACTGCGATATAGTACGATATACTTCATTTCACCAACATGGTGTCATTAAACATAACCATAAAATGCCATTTTTCTCGGCTTAGTGAAAAGATTCACTTGTGTCTAGGGAAAACAATATGTGTGCAAACACTGTCCTAAAAAAAAAATCACTTTAGGGTAATGTTCCTCACCTGAATGGTTGGTGCTTTCTTTGGTTGCGTAAGCAGGCAGTCCATCCTCCCGGCTCTTGAGGACCTGGGAACATAAAACACAGTGGACGTGCTGCTTAGATTTGATTCATGTCGGCCGGGGGGGTGAGCTACTGCCTGTGAAAATTGTCTGTGAACTGACCAGTAGCAGTTAAATCGATTGTCCTTGGGAATCACAGCAGCAGTGTCCAGCACTGCACACAAACCCTCGCCCAGTTATTGTTGCGTAAATGGCTTTTTGAACAGCGTCACAAAACAGGACAATTCAGTGGCGTTAACAGACAGTAACTTTGTGTGTGTTCAACCTAGCATGTTACAAGGATGCTAAATTGCCCCCCAACATCCACCCCCCCCCCCCACCCCCTCCCCACTCTCTCACCCCTTGTGATGGCTGAGTGTAGTGACTTCAGGCTCCCCTGGTTAATGTAGTGTCAACAGGTTAAAGATTAAAAGGGCTAATAGGTAGAAGTGACAGAAGGAGACCAAACATAATGTCGCCATTAAACAAAGCATGCCTGGGCTTATTAGGGGGAATCAAAGCGCGGTGAATATTTCATTTCTGCAGGGAGCTGCAGCTATCAATCTTCTTATGCATATAGATCAGGCCCCAGTCCGCGGCTGCATTTAAATAATAATTAGCAGGAGTGCCCTGAGGGAATATTTACATTTTTGTACGCCATGTCCTCCAGCGGAGAGTGGATGGGGCTGGGGACCTTGAGAGTGGCAGTCGGACTGACAGCAGGCAGGCCTGGCTTGTCGTTGGCGTTGTCGGGGGCGACGACGGCGGCGATGGGGAAGTGTTCCGGCTCTTTCCGCCTCTCGCCCGCGCTGTCGGGGAGGCCGCGCAGGTGCAAGGGCTGCTGGGACGGCGGCGGCGGCTGGGGATGCTGGGATTGCGGCCGGAGGGCGAAGTCTTCCTGCTCCTCGTCCTGCTTGGTCTCCACGTCGACCTCCTGCTCCTCGTCGCTCTCGCCGCTCTCGCCGCTCTGGTAGCTGCAGCTGGTGCCGGGGGACAGGTGGGCTCTGTCTGCCGCGCCCGCGCCCGCGCCCGTGCCCTCGAACTCCTCCAGGCTGCCGTGGAGCTTGGCGATGCTCTCGGCGTCCTTGACGACGGGCCGGAAGGCCGAGTGGTAGCTGGCCTTGCGCGCCTGCAGAGACGGAGCGTCCAGCAGCTTGAGCCAGCCCTCGGACGCCGGGCGCAGGTCGGGGGTCGCGCCAACCGTCGGGCAGTCGGCGTCGAACAGCCCCGACCGAGGCGCACCACCACCACCACCGCCGCCCAGCCCTCCGGCCGCCGCCTCGCCCTGCTCGGAGAGGTCCAGGAAGGCCTGCCTGAGCGAGGGGCTGTCGGTCAGAGAGGTCAGCGCGTTGGGCTGCGGCTGGAGGTATGTGGGCACGGGGATGCCCCCCGCGGCCCTGGGCGGCCAGAACATGCAGAAGGGCGGGTAGAAGGCGTCTTTGCGCGCGGGCCAGAGCAGGCCGGAGAGTCCGGTGTTCTTCTGACCGCCCGCGGCCTCGCCCTCGTCCTTCTTCTGCGGGCACAGGCCGAAGGCCGGGAACGGGTACGGGCTCGGGAAGAGCGAGGTGGCGGGGAACTTCTGCAGCATGCCAAAGCCCTTGCTGGGCACTGGGATGACCGGGTAGCTGCGGGCGCTCTTGTGGGGCGACAGGCCGCTGGCGTCCAGGTCCTCGTCCTCCTCGAAGCGCCCGCGCTTGGGCCCGAGGTCCGGCGAGATCATGTGCGGCAGCACGGAGCCCATGGACTTGACCGAGCCCATGGGGCCGCAGTGGCCGGACGGCAGCGCCCGCTTGCGGCTGCCGCCGTTGAACATGGCCTTGACGTCCTCCCAGGCGAACACCATCTCGTCGGCGGGCGTCTTGTCGGTCAGCCGCAGGTGGCGGCGCCAGGAGTTGAAGTTGGCGGCGTCGGGCTGCGTGTACTTGGCCTCGGGCGTGCGGTGCGAGTGGAAGATGAACTTGTTGGGCGAGAAGTACATGTTGCAGTACGAGCACTTGATGCACTTGGCGCGCGAGCTGTTGTAGCGGGCGGGGATGAAGCTGCCGCGGCAACCCCAGGCGCACTCGTGCGTCACGTCGAAGGCAAAGTTGTCGGGCAGCTTGGGCGGCGCGTTCTCGCCCAGGAAGGACTTGCAGAGGCGCTCGGCCTCGCGCTTGGTGATCATGCCGCAGCGGCGCGAGGAGATGGGCATGGCGCCCGCCCGCCGCAGGATCTCCAGCTGCACGGGCGTGCACTGCACGCAGGTGATGCCCAGCGCCACGCGGCGGTTGTGGATCTCGTTGTAGCTGTAGTTCTTGAGCAGCGTGTTGGAGATCTGCGCCAGGCACAGGCGCTCCTGGCCGTCGATGACCAGCGACACGATGGGCACTCCGTACAGCACCACCTGGCCCACCTGGTTGGGCTTGAGGGAGTGGTTGGGCCTGGGGGGGCTGAGAGGCTCCTGGGGGAACGAGCTGGGAGGGGTGGCCATTACAATATCTTCTGGTCCAGGCAGAAGGGGTTTGTCCATGCGCTGGGGTCCTCCAATGGAAACTGTTTGTTGCGCTGAAAAGAAAAAAAAAAAAAACAGTTAGAATTAATAGAATAAATAAATTACAAATAACATAAGATTTTTTTTTTATATTTATATTTTTCATATTTACCATTTACAGTGTATATGATTTCAAGCTATTAAATAACTGTCCAAGTCCAGGTTATGTCAACTAATATGAATACTATCTTAATATTACATATATAATATATCATTCAATTGTTATATTGCGTATTTTATCATTCCCATATATTTAATATATTATTTTGTAAAAATGAAATAACACTCTGGGTTCAACACTGATGGTTCACTTACACCAACATAGAATGCAGTAAAATATAAATGTCCCTGATCAGTGTCCTTATTATATCACATGGAGAGAATTAGATAATAAACTTGTATTGTTCATTATAATTTAATGATATGGTAATTTACAAACCTTTTAATTCAAGCTTGATATTAAATTATCAGTGAGTTACATGAACAACACTTGTTTTATACAATTACATGGGATTTGCTGTTTTTATTATAAATCATGGGCGGGCTTTAAATTACGTGGTGAAACGAAGTATTAAACTTTTTTACAAACAAATAAATTAACATCAGTTTTCATCAAATGACTCTGCAATGGGTCCATGTTAACTTACATCATTTTATAAATTCATAATATATGTAGGCCTATAACACTGCTCTTCAGAGAGGCGGTGGAAAATAGTGTGAAGTAATTGGAGCACAATATCAGAAGGTTAAAGTAGCCTATAAAAGCCACATGATACACACACATACACACACACACTTCGGCATACGTCAGGGGAAAATTTACTGAAAGAGAGCCTGCCGTACTGGCAAGAATATCGCGATTATTAACCCCCAAAGATGGAGGTGATTTGGCGTAAAATAGCTACACTGTCGGCCTCATCAACTGTCCTGGCGTAGCGTCATTCATCAACTGTCAAACCCTTAGGATGTTACAGCCCACTTCCTGAAGCAATAGACTAAAGATATTCTTAAGCAATAATAACAAAAATAACAAAAAAAAATAATTATAATAATAATGATGATGGAAATAATAATAAGAACAATAATAATAATACAAAGTTGAAACTCGTCTAGTTGAAGTGTATTTTTTTTTTAGATTTGTATAATAATGCAACCACAATACGCAACCACAGCGCTGAGCACACGTTCCACGGCTTACCTCCTTTTGGCTGGGGAAAAATCCAAGTGTTATAAAATGAATAACATATCCGATATCAAGCCGAGGCAAATTGACGCGCCCGCATCTACCGGCACAAAGTCGCGGCGAATATCCCTAAACTCTAAATAAGTAAAAGTCTGTAGGTAGATGTCCGTGACGCGCTCCGCGTGAGTTAACCGTCGGCGATGAGTGAATAACTGTGCGTCTTGCGCGGACTTATTCCCTTTAACGGCTCGTACCGGCTCACCGGCGGACTGAACGGGAGTTGATTGGCGTGACTCTGCCCCTCTACTGGTTTGATGACTGAAAAGGCTTTGCGTGAGGAGCCAATGACGTTTCACTAACTGCCACTCAGCGCGCTAAAGAGAGGCTAAAGCACGAGCTTGGCCCCAGGCAGGATTCGAGGCTGTATACATCCCATCTGAATGAGAAAAACACCCCAGCCGACATGTACCATATGCAGCTAAAGCATTAATAAACCAGGGACTCTACTGGCGGATAAAATAAAGTAGCGCCGTAGCCGCACTAAAGCTATAGCCTATTTTCGGAGAAGCTCAGTCCAATATATTTTGACATATTTTCATTTTTTAAAGAAGTGTAATATATTATTGCGTGAAACCCCTATTTTGGAGTGAAATAACTATATTTCACTTAGAAGGAAATGTTTTATCGAAGGAATAGAAATGGACAGTTTTACGCTCAAATTAAACATCCACATTTTGATTAACTTAGGTTGTTTTGAAGAACTATCCAACTTTCTTCCTTTGTGCTTCTATCTTGAAACGTAGCAAAAAAATCACCTAGAATTATAACTGATTGTTCCATCCCAAGCTTCTTGTATAGGCCTCAACGCGTAAATTCAGCATGAATTCTGCATGTTAAAAATGAAGCGCCAAAAACCTATGATGAGCCATTAAGTACGAGCATAGGATATGTCGTCTCTATATCTGAATAGAAAGGATCTATATCGTTTGGTTACAATGATTGTATATCATCCAAAAAGGGGTCGAAAAAGCATTAAATGTCATCCAGTCATTTTTTTCCTCTTGTAAGGCTGCAATTTTCGCCGCCTGTCTGCAGCAATCAAGTCCGAAAGGTTAATAGTGGTCATTTGACATTTTCGCAAATAAAACAAAAGAACAAAAAAGTTTCAAAGCAGGTTACAATAAACTGTTAAGTGTATAGGCTAGTCCCCTTGCAAAAATGTAGCTTATATTTATGAACGTATTTGTAAACCTTGCTTGCTCTGCTTTACTTTCCAAAATGTAGGGTATATCTCTTGAAAATACCCCAGTAAATCGTTTGTTTTCAATCTACAAGGAACAATTAAAATAATTGTTTTCTGTGTGTGTGTTTTGTCTTTGAATAAGACAATACAATAGCCTCCAGGATTATACTTCAGGATTAAAACGTGACATTATAATTTCACTGCGCTCCGTAAGTTTCTCATGATATTTGAATCAGCATATTGGTAATGATAGACGTGGCTAAATTATCGGTCTATTTTCTTCTGTGATTAATACAGGAATTCAAAAGAGAGGTGTGTGTGTGTGTGTGTGTGTGTGTGTGTGTGTGTGTGTGTGTGTGTGTGTGTGTGTGTGTGTGTGTGTGTGTGTGTGTGTGTGTGTGTGTGTGTGTGTGTGTGAAGACTGGTCATGTTGACAGCACTGACAGGCGAGACCCATCTGCTTGTGTGTAAACTCAATTTAGGTCTCAGCCATTCGGCTTTTGTCTGGGCTCGCTCTGGGCTCGCACCGCGTGAAGAAGCAGGGAAGACCGCGGGCAGCGACCAGACGCGCGCGCACAGAACAGCGCCGAATTAAATGGGAATTTTATGTTATATTTCACTGCGCACTTTCATAGATTAATTTAAGTATCGTATTTTAGTTATTTTCCTTAAACACACATTCACATGGATTATTATCTCAAAAGCACATGCACTTGCTACAAATAGGCTACCATATGAACTTGTTCATGAACACACACAGGCTCTCTCTCTCTCTCTCTCTCTCTCTCTCTCTCTCTCTCTCTCTTACACACACACACACACACACACAC
>NC_085007.1:3278143-3283143 GCF_963854185.1 Sardina pilchardus | reverse complement strand
AGGAGGAGAGAGTGTGTGTGTGTGAGTGTGTGTGTGTGTGTGTGTGTGTGTGTGTGTGGATATTTGTGGGGCGGGGAGGTTGGTAAGGACAGCAGTCCAGCCGGCTGGCCTTGTACATCAGAGGAGTGGCGTCTGTACAGGAGCCAGTCAGGTGGATGAGTGTGTGTGTGTGTGTGTGTGTGTGTGTGTGTGTGTGTGTGTGTGTGATCTGCATGGGGTTGATGAGAGACCCAACGGTCTGATGGGGCCACGCGCTGAATGAGCAGGCAGAGCTGGACTCAGAGCTGTCAAACACACACACACACACACACACACTCTCTCAGGGCCAAAGAGAGAAGCTCAAACTCCCTCTGCTGCTCGTCACAACCCCTTCCTCCATGCCTCTTCTCACACGGTGCTCCTCACAAACCCTTCCTCCATGCCTCTTCTCACACGGTGCTCCTCACAAACCCTTCCTCCATGCCTCTTCTCACACGGTGCTCCTCACAAACCCTTCCTCCATGCCTCTTCTCACACGGTGACACGGGGGTCTTGGGCTGTCTGTCCTGCATTGATGTGTTTTACATGAAACTGGAATTAATCCGCTGAGTTCAACCAAGTTTATTAGTACCATTTGAAAGATTTTTGCCTCGAATATTTGAAATTTTAAGAAATATAAATTAGAGGGAAGAAAAGAGTTTGTGTTTGCTAAACCCTTGAAGGCCCGTTCCAGTATAGCACACAGCATGCACACATGTGTCCCTCACTTCTGAGCCTTCCCACAACATTCCGTAACAAAAGCCCTGCTGCGCGTCCAGCTGGATTAGGGATGTGTCTGATGGTCGGACTCTGAATGGGCGGATCTGGCCCACTGCCGGTTCAACTGCGGCCCAGCTCTGCAGGAGCGAGTGTGACTGTGTTGGCCTCACACACACTGGGATTGGGATTGCTGGACTCTGTGTCAGCTCCCTCCCAAACAAGCATTAATTGTGTAATCCTCTGATCTATGCTGTAATCCACTGAAACATATAGCAGGAAATATGGCCACCACAGATTAAATTGTTTACAGTTGCCGTGGTGGTCATTGTTCACAGGGGGAGAAAGCAGCAAAGTGGCACACAGTGGAAAACATGATGTTTTTGTCATCAGATTATGAGGAGCCCCCAGTGTGCTCAGGACCTCGGAGGCGTATGATGACATCAATATGTTTTGCGGTGTCAGATTGATATGGCCATGCAGGCACGAGATCCCTAATGTCACAAGTCCGGGTGATTATCTGTTTTTGATCTCAGTGTTGTTGACACGGATGGCGAAAATTTAAATGTTTCTTTTTAATTCATCAAATGATAAAAGACAGACTTGTTTTGCCTTGTTGTTTGGCTGGATATTTTTTTTAGATATTTGTTTTTTTTTTAGTCCATTAATAAAATGCAGTTTAGTGAAAGTGGTGATCTGCATACCACATAATTTGTTTTCCACTACTGTAGTGTTCACTTATTTTAAGTCGCTTTGGACGAAAGCGCCTGCCAAATGCCATGAACATAAACATAAACATAAACAAAATAGTGCATTGGGTTTATTAAAAATAAATGAAACATCTTAAGTGCGTTGATAAATAAATAAATAGACTAATTAGTGTTTTGTTGCGATACCAGCGAGTATTTACTCACACCACAGAGAGGCATTATTGCAGAGTTAAATGAAAGAATTCAATCATATGAATGAATAATGTTAGACAAATACATAATTGTGTGCCAAATCAACACAGGGCTTATTTAATGACCGTCTTTCTTTTTTACTGGATACAGTAAATAGAGGTGACTGGATGGCAAAGCCCGCAAAGCACTCATACCTTCCAGGCAAAAAACAAGCGAATAAGTAAACAAATGATAAGTAGAAGTAATTATTTTCAAGTAATTGCACATAGAAAGCTGTTTATGTTTTTTTAAATAACTGTAGTCATTAGCTGTCTTGTCTGCTCAACAACAGCAGAGACAACTGCATTAAGGTAATCTTCTGTAAATATATTTCAAGTGTGTGTGTGTGTGTGTGTGGGTGTGTGTGTGTGTTATGATAGGACAAAAGCACAATGTAAGTAACTCTTACTATGTTTCACAGTCGGGATAAATATCCATTGTGTCCTAAAATAATCCAAAGACTCTGTCAGCCAATGTGCCCCCCCCTCGCCAGTGGAAAATAAATAAATACCATATCAGAGTGGCCAAGGGATTAGAGCTGTGATTGACGATATCAAAGATGTCCGTCCGTCCCTGTGCGTTGTTGTTCTGTGACGCTCACACAAACACAAACAGGCGTTTATGGTGTGATTAGGTGGGAGATGGTGTTTTGTCACAGCCTTTGAGGAGATTAAGTAGGCTTGATGCAATTTGATCCACTCTCAGTAACAGGCAGGAAAGAGTCTGTGGTTCACCACAGAAATGAAAACAACGCTCAGGGATGCAAAGTGAGGGCATTAGACAACATCAAGGCACTTAGCAATAGCCATCCCATTCAGTAATCCATCTTCAATTGCTCCCTTGTTTATCAATATGTGTTTATATGGGGATATGGGAAGTCCAGGGCACATACATGATGAATGAGACCTGCTTAGCTGTTGTATAGCTGGTTTGTGGCAGTAGTGTGTTAGTAGCAGGGATGTAATGGAGGCTAAACGCAAGTTTAGATCAACTGTATTTCTAAAATGTCAGAGGCGGATAAACTTGCTTTTATCCGCCTCTGACATTTTAGAAATACAGTTGATCTAACCTCTCAAAAGACTTTATTGACCAATTGCAACTTTTAACATTAAAAAATCACACATTGTATTGTTATAAACATTGAACAATAACCTTCACCATCATCAAACATCAAACTGAAAGCCATTTTGAAAATCTGACACCACATGGCGCTGTCCACCTGACCGTGATCACAGAATTCATAGTTTACGGCCCCGGCAGTGGCGCAACTGGCTGGGGCACCTGCACCGTACGCTGGCGACCCGGGTTCGATTCCCGCCCCGACTCTCTCCCACTCACTTCCTGTCATTCTCTCTACTGTCCTGTCCAAATAAAGGCATAAAAAGCCCAAAAAATAATCTTTCAAAAAAAAGAATTCATAGTTTACCCACCTCTTACTTGACCACTACACCTCTGGTTAGTAGCGATGGAGACCCCACATGTCGGGAACGTAAACCTTTGTGTGGTTGCTGAAGACGCAGGAGTGCTGGTTACAGTAAGGGCAGGGAGGGGTTCAGCTGTGTATTGACCCTGTGGCTAGCTTCATGTAGCAAGAAGGAGCTTTGTGGTCAGTAGTCGTAACAGCCTGACCACATGTTGTAAAGAGAGAGAGAAACAGGAGCTGCCCTCGTGAGGACTTGAGATAAAAAGCAGCGTGGAACATTATGATGTGAATATCCTCATGAAGTTCTGTAACTTACAAACATGGGAGCCATTTTACTTTTTATTGATTTGATTCACAATGTCTAGGAAACTTTTAAGACACAATAGCTAGGACCAAAGATTATGATTTTAAAAGGAGCCTTTCAATTAAGTTTGTCCTTCTTGCAAATTAAATGAAGACTCCGGAGAATGTAAATATGCTTTTATATAGTATTTTCCACTTGACTGGTCATTCTGTTTCTTGGTAAGCCTGGCTTGCATGCTTACAGAGAAAGTACTTATTTTAAGAGCTTGTCAGTAAAATAAGTGAACATATGTCTTTTTTCTCTTGCAGAGTGCTCTAGATGCTTTGATGTTATCATGATTACTATCATTTAGAGGTTGTGCTATGTGATTTAGACATGAGGATTAAAGCATTCCCACCACAGCAAAAAAAAAAAAGGCATAGTGAAAGCAAGAGTTCATCGTTTCTCTTTAAAACTACAAGTGTGCTGAAAAAAACATGTTTACACATTGCAAGTGAAAAAAAAAAAAAACATATGCACCACATTAGTGACATTCTATTCCAGATGTTGCCGTGGTAATCTGCTTTCAAGGCCTGTGATTGGCCCAGAAGTTGTAATCACGCAAAATGGGTGAAAAACTGTTGATGGCTTTTGCGTTCCCTCACGCAGTGCTGAGAACAAGGGGAGAGAAAGGGTTGACATGAGGTCATGGATATGACTCTCTCACACACATAACACACACACACACACACACACACACACACACACACACACACACACACACACACACACACACGCACGGATCACAACTCTCCCTAGCACCCCTAATCACATGCATTCTTCCACTGGGACCTGTTTTTAACTCTAAGCTTTACTTTAGTTTGCCTGGTGTTAAGTGACTGATGGAGGGCTCCAGAGCTTGGCTTAGCCTGGCATTTCATGAGGCCTTTTTTTTTTTTTTTTTTTTTTTTTTAAATGGTCATCTTTAAAGTAAAAGTACAAGCAAGGGCCAGTGTTTATCCCCAACAACAAGCTGTTGAGAAAAAACTCCTAGTGGGTCCAGATTAGCAGCCCAGTTCAGCATGCGTGTCGCTTACAATCCGTGCTCTCACAACAACAGAGGCCCTGAGGCCACACACTGATTATGGCAGTGGCGTAAAGATCAGACTCCGAGACTCCTAGATGAGACACACACAGCAGCACTGATAAGAGAACACAAGCTGGACTCGGAAGGGGGGAGAAAGGGACACGCGACACCCGATCTACTCACTCACTCACTCACTCACTCACTCACACACACTCGCTCACTCAAGCACACACGGCCTATTGCGTAACATCAGGGCTACTCAAGGCAGGAGGAGGAGGCAGGCGGAGGAAGGAGGTTCTACTCAATAGAGGACAACATGGAGATATTATCGTCATGTTTCTGTGGCGAGGGCTGATAAGAAGAACATCATGTTAACAGTAGCGTGCTCATACTGTGGCCTTGTGGTCAAAAGATCGATGGAACCAAACATGGCATGCATGACAACAGAGGGTAATCTAGGATCTTGTTTCCAAGGGAGCACTTTTAGTGAAACACACACCCCACCAGTGTCAGTTTGGGTAAAAGTCTCCT
>NC_085007.1:3263143-3270643 GCF_963854185.1 Sardina pilchardus | reverse complement strand
GTGTGTGTGACGGGTCCCGGTCAGCACCAACAGTGACGGCCGCCGGACTAAGAGATGTATTTAATCTTCAGCTCTTCGGTGGGGTTATTTTTGCTTACCATCACTCTGATTTAAAAAATGGATAGCAGTACAACATGGCCGAGGCCCACACTCACATGAAGTGGCTTTTGACTCGGCAGCACAATCCAATCTACATGACCAGGCTTGAGCTGAGGAGAAGACATCTAAGCTACAGCCTCCGTGGGCTTTGGCCATTATGGAAATGAAGGGCCTGTGTGTGTGTGTGTGTGTGTGTGTGTGTGTGTGTGTGTGTGTGTGTGTGTGTGTGTGTGTGTGTGTTTATATGTGTGTATGTGTGTGTGTGTGTGTGTGTGTGTGTGTGTGTGTGTGTGTGTGTGTGTGTGTGTGTGTGTGTGTGTGTTTGTGTTTGTGTTTGTGTTTGTGTTTGTGTTTGTGTGTGTGTTTATATGTATGTGTGTGTGTGTGTGTGCATAGGGTGGTAAATAGTTGAGATATTATTTACCGTGAGGACGAGGGAGATTAAGTTCATGCAGCCAGACCCCCTGCCTGAGTGCATCATCTTCTCCTTCTTGCGGCCTGCTCAACCTCTCATTATTAACACACACACACACACACACACACACACACACATACACACACACACACACACACACACACAGACACCACACAAGAGAGCCTTCAGCGTCGCTCTTCTCTTCTCTTCTCTTTTTCTCTTTTCTCTTTCTCTCTCTCACCTCTCCCCTTCTCCCCATCGTCTCTCTGTCTCTTTCTCTTTCCTGCTTTCTCCCTTTCTCTCTCTCTCTCTCTCTCTCTCTCTCTCTCTCTCTCTCTCTCTCTCTCTCTCTCTCTCTCTCTTCTCTCCTGTCTCTCTCTCTCCTCATCTCTCTGTCCTTCTGGCCTTGTCTGCCTGGCCCTGTCTCATGCACCAAGTGCTTCATTTAAATAACATACAGGTCCAATTAGACGGCAAATTAAATTGTCATTATTTAAGTGGGTGACGCCGAGAGCCATGACAGGAGACAGAAGTGCCTTGTGTCCCTCTGGGACCCCCGTAGGCAGTGGAGCGGCAGAACACACACACGTTCTCAGCGGATACCCCATAATGTCTGTGTCCGTGTCCCAATAATGTGGCGTCTGTGTAACGTTTTTTCCGAGGAACATTCTTTGCAAAAACCTGAATACAGAACCGTAATAACTGTTAGCCTTACTGCAGAGGTCAGCACTGAAGCCACTTCTTTTTATTTTGGACTTTTCATGGTCAGAACACCTGCACAGTTCTTCAGTTTTTAAAAGAACCTTAGCAGAACTCAGGTTGGAGATTATGGTTGTGCGTCGTGGCCAATATTGTATTTGGTGAGGGTTGTAAAGTAGAACTTTCAAAGGTTGTGTGTTATGGCCGATGTTGTATTTAGTAACGGGTGTGTGTCATGGCCAGTATTGTGTTTGGTGAGGGGTGTGTAGGTTGTGTGTCGCAGCCAATATTGTGTTTGGTGAGGGGTGTGTAGTAGAACTTCTGAAGGTTGTGTGTTGTGGCCGGTATTGTGTTTGGTGAGGGCTGTGTAGTGGCCCTGTGTTCTGTGCTGATGGTTGTGTGTTGTGGGCGGTATTGTGTGTGTAGTGGCCCTGTGTGTGTAGTGGCCCTGTGTGTGTAGTGGCCCTGTGTGTGTAGTGGCCCTGTGTGTGTAGTGGCCCTGTGTTCTGTGCTGATGGTTGTGTGTAGTGGCTCTGAGTCTGCTCCCACTTATGTGCCCTTAAGTTATTTATAAGCAGACGTGACTCTCTGACCCCGGAGTGGCCCGGGCCTGAAGCCCTTAGTCCGTCCGTCCGTCCGATGGGATACGCATCTTCTCCCCCGTCCCATATTCCCCTCATGTGTGTGAATGTGTGTGTGTGTGTGTGTGTGTGTGTGTGTGTGTGTGTGTGTGTTTGTGTGTGTGTGTGTGTGTGTGTGTGTGTGTGTGTGTGTATGCGTGTGTGCATTTGTGTGAGTGTGAGTGTGTGTGTGTGTGTGAGTGAGTGAGTGTGTGTGTGTGTGTGTGTGTGTTAGCCTGCGCTGACACACCCAGGCCATAAAGCTGATGGATGGGGCTGGAATCACAGATTCACAGGTGATCTCTGACCTCGCCACGCTGCAAATGGCCGCCGCATCTGTGCGCCCGTAGTAAAGGGGCCTTGCGCGCGCCCTCAGCGGTCACCGTGCCGACTCACTGCAAGGGCTGATGGGTAGGGCCGCAGCCAGAGTGCTCGTTTTTTATGACCTCATCATACCGCTCAGGGAAAATATTTGTGTGAGTGTTTGGCGTCTTTCTGTGTGTGTGTGTGTGTGTGTGTGTGTGTGTGTGTGTGTTTGAGTTGGAGAGGCAGTCTGTTTGTATTAGAGGGGTCATTCTTGGCTGTTGAACTATGGCTTATCCCTTATGGTACAACTCCATGTGCCATACACACACCAGATGTCCAGCGTTTGACACAGGTCTCCATCACACACCCTCTGGCCATGACACACACACACACACACACACACACACACACACACACACACACACACACACACACACACACACACACACACACACACACACAGTATCACCCCCCCCCCCCCCCCCCTGACCACTACTATGATTTTTATCTCAGAAGTTGCACACATTTCTATATTTGACCGTCTGACGGATTCCGCAGCATTAAAAACACTCTTATGTCCTCACACAAGGATCCCACGCACTGCACTGCACAGCACGGTAAACCCATCACCAAGAGCTTTTCCATCATCGGACAAACAACACTGGTGGAGAGGGAGATAGAGAGAGAGAGACAGAAAGAGAGAGAGAGGGAGAGGGAGAGAGAGCGATCGAGAGTGGGAGGAATGTCTCGCACCTGTCATCTCTCCTTCAACATGTCGCTTTATGCCCTTCGCTTCTCTTCTTCCTTCAGAAAACACTCAAGAAAATGGAAAATCCATTTTTGAACAAGTGCATTTCGTATCATGAAAAAAAAAACACGGAACACAAAGGAGGGAGGGGGGCAGTTGAGGGGGGGGGGGGCAGTTGAGGGGGGGGGGCATGGAGATGTGGTCAGACGGGGTAATATGACACGGGGGCTAATGACTTGCTTTCCATAGTGTCATCTATCTCAGGGGAAAGGTCAGCCAGAGATGGCAGCCACGACTCAAGTGATCGAGAGAGATGAAGAGATGCACGCTGTGTGTGTGTGTGTGTGTGTGTGTGTGTGTGTGGAGTCGATGGAGCGATGTTGTTCATGCTGTGTGTGTATGTACGGGACGGGGGGTGGGGGGGGGGGGGGTGAAGAGCGATAGAGAGAGATGTAGAGACAGGCTCAGGGGGGGTTGGTCGATGGGGAGCGAAGGGTGCTGTACGTTTTTTTTTTTTTGGGGGGGGGGCACATTGTGTGATCTGCGTTGACGGACAGCTGTGCGGTGACATCACGGTCGTGCCGTAATAACCGCGCGTGCCTAAATTGAGAGGTCCGCCCCCACATGTCAATAAAGAAGTTCAAGGTGACACGCCGGATCAATACAGCGCGACAAGAACCATCCGACAAATTTACTGCAGAGTAATTGGGTGCAAAATGACTCAACTCAACCTTCACACCGCAGAAAATCAAAACACCCCCGCCCCCCATCTCACACACAGACACACACACACACACACACACACACACACATATATATACGCCCCCCTGGCAACAGTTTGTACATGTCACATACAGTATGCCTTGAGGTGGCATTGGCAGACAATAATGGATTTTTGTTTTTCTACTCCCTTGTTTTCTCTTGTTGTCTTTCCATGTGTGTGTGTGTGTGTGTGTGTGTGTGTGTGTGTGTGTGTGTGTGTGTGTGTGTTCGTGCGTGTGTGCGCGAAAGACATGGAATTCTTTAAAAACATAAAAGCCCTACTTTAAACATAACAGACAGTGAAAAAGAAGAATTCATGATTATTTTTTATTTCTTTGTAAACAACAACAAAAAAAAAAAAAGGATTATTTCACGAATAAAAAAAAAATTGACAGTAGACGGAATCTACTCGAAAGAGATTTAACGAGCAGCGCAACGAGGAACGGTCAGCCCAGCTGTCAAATAAAGGCATATCATTTAGCTCAAATCAGCGGAGGCTGCTCACACATCAATTGAATTGATTGGGGAAGCATGTAGCCATTAACCTGAAATGTCACCACCTCGTCTTCAAGTGTGGAGGTATTGATCACCTAATGTGAGTTCGATAACGCCTGCTGTTTAACAGAGATATAAACATGACTTTGACTCTGAATATTCATGGCTCGCTGGGCTTTGTCTTTTTTGGAATGAGAGAGTGAAGAGAGAGAGAGAAAGAGAGAGAAAAACGATCGAGATCAGGTCAATGATCAGGATTTAATTGGTGAGAGGGGTGTGTGTGTGTGTGTGTGTGTGTGTGTGTGTATGATAGAGAGAGAGGGGGGCGGAGGGAGTGAGTATGTGAAAGAGTGAGAGAGAGGGAGGGAGAGAGGGAGGGAGAGAGAGAGAGAGGGAGAGAGAGGTGTCACGGTTGTGGCCTGTTAGCCCAGTGAGGTTGTGAACACCAGTAGACGGAATTGATCCAGCTCTTGTTAGCCTTGTTGATTAACAACTTTTAGTCCCAGCAGAAGGGCCTTTGTAAATAAATCCCCCGTTCAATGGACTAGGCCTAAATAAATGCCTGTCATGGTTCATTCTCCCCATCGGATTACACAGCAGACTGACTTGTTTTGGAAGGAGGGGAAACTGTTCAATTACACTCAATTAGTCTCAAGTGACCCCATGCATATGTTACCACCTTAAGTCGAAAAAGAAAATACTTTTTACACCGTGTAAAAGCACATTTTACTAACTCATAACTCATTTTCATTCATAATCAATTTAGTAATACTGTTGAATTGAATAAGGTGATTTAGACACATACAGTAAATTGTATTATACATCGCGATGAAGGTGGAGAAAGGTTACTGCTAAAGTCTTTGTAGAGATTAAAATGTATGATATAAAATACTAATCCATTGTATGTGCAACTGCAGTATATGTCCCCATAAGGAAGTGAAAACATTCAGTAATGGCCTGTTTGGAGGGGGTAGACAAGTATGTGTGTGTGTATGTGTGTGTGTGTGTGTGTGTGTGTGTGTGTGTGTGTGTGTGTGTGGCGTGTGTGTGTGTGTGTGTGTGTGTTTCCTTTGTTGGAGCGATGGAGGCTGATGGATTAGCGGGTTCTCTGTGTAAAGCACATCTGAGCTGGAGCAGGCTCTCCACACCAGGGGGCCCGTGTGGGTTTTGGGAGAGAGACTGGGGGGCAGGGCTGGGGGGTGGGGGGGTGGAGGGGGGGGGGGTGTTAGATGGGTAAGAGAAGCTTTGGAGGGGGGGGGGGGGGGGTAACTGATTTTCCTGACTCTCCGAGCATATCTACAGAGCTGGTCTGGTGGAAGCAGCTAGCACGCGGTGTGTGTGTGTGTGTGTGTGTGTGTGTGTGTGTGTGTGTGTGTGTGAAAAAGAGAATGTGTGATGTATAAGTTTGTGTTTGCAGATGACTGATGTTTGAATGATCTGTGTCTGTATGTGTGTGTGTGTCTGTGAGTGTCTGTGTGTGTGCGCGTCTTCTCCCCCCAAATCCGTGTGTGTGTGTGTGTGTGTGTGTGTGTGTGTGTTTGTTTATCTGGGTGTGTGTCCGTAAGTCCTCATGGTCATCTCAGTGTTCTACTCTGGCGGCTGCCATTAGGCCCGAGGCGTCCAGGAGGTACAATCAAAACTCCTCTGACATCATCAGGAATCATCACCTCTCGCTCGCCTGCTCATGATGACCGGGCCTACCTTCAGGAGATCACACACACACACACACACACACACACACACACACACACACACACACACACACCACTGAGTTAGAGCGGGCTTGACAGAAGTCTCTCTTTCAAGGATATTGAATCTTGTTTGACCTGACAGGTTAAATACAAGAGTGTTGTGATTGATGGGCCCGTGTCCAGCCATTGTTTGTTTCTTTTTTTTCTTTTTTGTCTTTTTTTTTTTCGTCTGAGTTCCACGTCAGAAAAGACTGATCTTCACTTTAGGATGGACCTGGGGACGGACACAGAACATGATGTCATACACACACACACACACACACAGACACACACGGGATGGACAATGCAAATGCTGATTTGTATGACATAGTCTACACACTTATATAAAAAGGTGCTATATAGAATCAAAAATGTTCTGTTCCATGCTTCATATATGGCGTTCCTAAATGGTTCTTTAAACCACTTTGAAGGGTTCATCAAAGGAACCCCTAAGGATTCTTTAAAGCCTGCGTGGTTCTATATACTGTATAGTACTGTATATATATAAATCATGAGATGAGTGTTGACGTCCATAACAATTTGAGTGAATTGTTATTTAAATAGAAAAAATAAACTTTCCTCCCTGATTTTCTCCAATTTTCCTCAGAAATTTCGCTCCTCAGAAATCAATCTTTTGGATGACTAAAAGTTTCCGTGTTTTGTAGCTGCACTCTCACAGACACATTAGCCTGCCTCCCTGGAGCTTGCGGCACCGTTGTGTTCGTCACACCCTGGAAGAGCACAACTTCTGTTGACAAGTTTTCTCCGAGAGCGAGTTAACACTTGTGAACTGCATGTAATATTTATGGGGGTTTGTGCTTGTGGTTGGGGGCCACCCTGCACAATGAGAGCAGCTTTGGCTGTAAAGGTGGGGGTCAGAGAGGTGTGTGTGTGTGTGTGTGTGTGTGTGTGTGTGTGTGAGGTGTGTGTGTGTGTGTGTGTGTGTGTGTGTGTGTGTGTGTGTGTGAGAGAGAGAGAGAGAGAGAAAGGTGGGGGTCATAGAGGCACGGTGCTCAAGGCGAAAAATTGTAAATGTATAATGGCTTTGAATGCAACGGCCATCTTTCCCCTTGAGCAACGACCCTCCATCCCCACTCCTCCCTCACACACCGACACACACACACACACACACACACACACACACACACACAGACATCTCTCTCAAGCGCACAGGCGCACACACACACACACACACACACACCCCTCCCTGGCCCCTCTCCCTCCCCCCGTTTCTCAAGCAAAAGCGCTGGGCTGTGAAATATGAAAGAGACATGTTGTCGTTCAATTTGTCCGACGCCCCTCACAGGTGGACTGCAGGTATGCGCCCCCTCAGCAGCTGAAAAATGAGCGTCGCCTGCCGGCGTGACTTTGATGAACCTCGCCACTCGCGCCCTATCATTCTTTTCCATCCGACTTCCCCGGCCCGACGCCACGGCAGACGAACACACACACACACACACACACACACACACACACACACACACACACAAACACACCCCACCAAATTTGTCTTATTGAAGGAAGGGAGCACCGGACTGGAGCCGGGTTCGGTCCGATGCATGCGTGAGGTCCGGCATGGTAATGAACGGCAGTGCCTGGCTGGCTTGGAGTTCACTAAACACACAC
>NC_085007.1:3233143-3250643 GCF_963854185.1 Sardina pilchardus | reverse complement strand
GATGCTGCAAGAACAAAAACATCCCCAGAATCACATAAAGAGCCCTACTTGTAGTGGGAAAAGTGCAAAATCTATCACCAAGCAAAGTTCTCATGCATGAACTAACCCTAATCCTAACTCTAACCCAAAGGTCTGTGCACATATTCATAACCCTATATAGCCCTAACCTATGGTCCTAAACCTTACAGTACATCGTGGCTTAACTGCATGACAGCATCTGACTTATAAGTAGCATTACACATTCTCTGTCCATACAGATTCCATGAAACATGCACTTTTGTTGCATCTTGTCTCTCATTCTAATTAAAACATTTCATCCAGTTTTGACACTCTAATTAAAATAAATGAATCAAACTGATTTTTATCGGCACTTGCTTACGTCGCATTAGGACAGGGTGTAAGCCTAAACCATGTTCTGTACACATAACTCTATGTCATGTAGATATGACCCTAACCCAAAGTCATATGGAATTCATATGTTTCACATGTAACCCATATAAATGAAGAGCTCTTTTCCAAAACGCTATAAATCCATTTTTGAAAACATAAAAAAAAATCATGTTATTTAATTGTGTATTTCAGGTAATATCAATACAAATGCAGTTGTTCTGTTTTTAAAAGATAAATCAACTAAACATAACCCAATACAGTTTCACTGAGATTACTTGAAAAACTAAAATTTTAAAAATGATTTATGAAAATTCATTAAAATGGTGGATATAGCATTTTGGAAAATAACTTCAAATATTCTGGGCGTGGGGGACCCAGAATTGTTGTTTCTCACAAGGCCCAAATGTCATTGCAGCACTCCAAGCGTGTACATGGATCATTGTTTACACAGTTCCCCTTCTCCTTAAACCTAACCTTAACCTGATGCTTTATGTACACAACCCTAGCCATAGCCCTAAGCTATGGTGTGTGTACATAACCCTAACCCTGGTTTTATTCTACCTATCCACCTACAGCACTAGAGACAAGCTGTTGGCGTTCATCACAGCACACACCTCACTGTGGGCAATGGTGTTATTACATGGTAACAAGGGCTCTGGAACATTATGTCTGACCCCAAACCTTGGCTCCTATGCCTCCAACAGACTCCATTCAAATGACACATCTTCAATGGACTGGTTGATGAATACTCTTGGCCACTGCGTTCTTCAGGGTTAACCTCTCGTATGCTTAACAGAAACAGGAATCACCCACACACACATACACACACACACACACACACACACACACACACACACACACACAAACACACACACACTCCTGTGATGTCCTCAGAAAGGCCTCTGACACCTCTATTTGTCAACAGCGCCCTTAAGTCAACAGCACGGGCATAAAAGTGAATCACGCCGTCTGAGTAGGGACATGAGGCCACGCTGCATGTCCCTCATTAGGGCGGGGAAGTGGCCTATTAAGAGACGATTTTACTTACCACACTTTGATTGACCACCCGGTGGCCGGGGGTAGGGGAGGGGACAGCGTGCCAATTTCCCGTGAAGTGACCTTCAGCCTCCATCTCCAGGGCAGGGACTCATCGAGAGCCAAGCGCGGCAGCGCCGGGAGAGTCAAGGACGGCCGGCACCCTCATGAAGCGGGATCGGTCATTCAGAGGCCCGGTCACTGTGTTATGCCCACTGAGTTACCTTAATGTGAACTGTGCCCTTGTGGGGTGAGTGCAGGATACCACATGTAAGCACACACACATACTGTACAGCACAACCCTCACACGCACACACACACACACACACACACACACACACACTCACGCATGCACATACACACACACACACATACTGCATATAGATACATAAACATACAACCGTACACACTCACACATGCACACATGCACATGCACATGCACACACACACACACACACACACACACACACACACACGCACAAATACGCACACAGAGATCATAGCAATACACAGGCATGTGCCTGCTGATTGGTCAAACTAAACTATAGGATGAGAGTGCTAAGTGCTGAGTGGTCTGTAAGTATGTATGTAAGTATGTAAGTATGTATGTATGTAAGTATGTCTGAGTGGTAAAGGGTGGAGGAGAGAGAGAAAAGGAGAGATGGAGTGAGTGAGAGATGGAGTGAGAGAGAGAGAGAGAGAGATAGAGAGAGAGAGAGAGAGAAAGGGAGCAGTAGATGCGTGGAGTAAGTCAGGCTACACTGGACGGTGTGCTGTAACAATCAGCCAGAACCAGAGCCAGAACCACTGGCCTGAGACCTGTGGCCTGAGAGTGCTGCACACAATCAAAACAATTGGACCAGTCCTCTGAAGCCGGTGTCATGCCAACAGAACAGAACGCTTCGGTTGTGTGACTGGTGGAACCAGTAAAGACTAGAAATGCAATTCCTGAGGAATTACACGAGGGGATGCAATCTGTTGGGTAGACTTTTTTTTTCGACACACAGGAAACACTTCAATAGGATGTGTAGTTCAGGGAGAGAGAGAGATGCTTAAAGCCAAACATTCTAAAGTGGAACTCTGTTCTAGAATCTTTGATTAAAAGTGACAGTTGGATTCACAGGGCAGTGTTCTAACTAGACTGGGAACTGAGAGTTCTGGCCCATTATGACATCACATTCTCCATTAAAGTCTATGGGGGAAAAATACACTTTTAATTACAAATATCTCAAAAAGTATAAACTTCTCAAAAATGTCAAATAGATTGTCTAGTAGATATTTGGAAGATCTACAGAACGGTGTTTCAACCAAGTTTGTACGTTAAGCGGTTCGGGCTGAATAGCGCGCACAAAAAGGTAAAAAGAATAATAATAACTAGAAATGCAATTCCCGAGGAATTACACGAGGGGATGCAATCTGTTGGGTAGACTTTATTTTGACACACAGGAAACACTTCAATAGGATGTGTAGTTCAGGGAGAGCCAGATTGTATGCTTTGTATGCAGATTGTATGGCAAACATTCTAAAGTGGAACTCTGTTCTAGAATCTTTGCTTAAAAGTGACAGTTGGATTCACAGGGCAGTGTTCTAACTAGACTGGGAACTGAGAGTTCTGGCCCATTATGACATCACATTCTCCATTAAAGTCTATGGGGGAAAAATACACTTTTAATTACAAATATCTCAAAAAGTATAAACTTCTCAAAAATGTCAAATAGATTGTCTAGTAGATATTTGGAAGATCTACGGAACGGTGTTTCAACCAAGATTGTACGTTAAGCGGTTCGGGCTGAATAGCGCGCACAAAAAGGTAAAAAGAATAATAATAATAACTAGAAATGCAATTCCAAGGAATTACCAGTGCATGAAAATGCAAAAATAGATAGATAATGTAGATATGGTTACTAAGGTGTAGCTAGGGTAAACATGGTGGTTGCATAGTTTACAGAGAGTTGATAGTGTGAAGGTAGACAGTTTAAAGATTAAACATTCCAGTTCTAACTTAACTAATGATTTCTATTCATGTTAAAATGTTGATTAGCTAACTTAGCTAATGATTTCTAGCAGTTACGCTAAAAATGCTAATTATGCTAGCAATGCTAACTTACTAACAATGCTAACCAGGTTGATTAGCTAACTTAACCGATGATTTCTAGCAGTAATGCTAAAAATGCTAACTATGCTAACAATGCTAAATTTGCTAACAATGCTAACCAGGTTGATTAGCTAACTTAGTTGATGATTTTTTGCAGTTATGCTAAAAATGCTAACTATGCTAACTATGCTAACCATGCTAACCATGCTAACTAGCTAACTTGCTAGTGACGACTTTTATTTTGAAACATTTGTTGCTAGGGTATCCATGGTGGCCACTATCAGGAAACAAGAAGTTACTGCAGTATAATCATGTTGGTTGCTATGGAAACAGCCATAAACACTTAATTTTAATGGTTACTATGTTGGTTGCTAGGTACATGGAGGTTTCATATAGTTGACTGGAGGCATAGTGGATGATAACTGACAGTTGGAATGGTTGAACAGTTCAATAGTTGAGTAGTTTCAATGGTTAAATGATTTAATAGTGTATTATTGCAGTGAGGACCTTTATTTTGAAACAGTTGTGGACAGAGGAAGTAGTGAAACAGGATCTGTAGTCTTAATGAGATTGTATGCTTAAAGCCTGAGACAGAAGGTGCCTCTCATAGCGTTTACGCGTCCTCTCTCGCTCCTCACTGATCTACATAAAGAATGATGGAGCGGCAACAATGGGATAGTCTAGCCCTTCTTCTATCTTTCTTTATGTAGATCATTGAGGATCGAGGAGCGAGGGAGGACATATAAACGCTGCTTGAGAGGGACCCACAGTAAATACTTTAAAAGTTGTATGTAGATAGTCTAATTAATGTTGATAGACAGAATGTTTAATGGATGTTGATAGGCAGATTGTTTAATAGATATTGATTGACAGTTTAATGGGTGGATGAGTGAATGGTCTGAAGAAGATGAATGGATATAAGGTTGGATGGAATGTGCCTTATATTCTTGTTAAGAGAGACACTGATACAGCTCTCTGAGAGTAGTTGACACAGGTGTAATCAATTTAACTGGCTAGTCTTAAGAGAGCCAGAGTACTCTTAAAGCCTGAGACAGAGTAAATAATTTAAAAGTTGAATGTAGATAGTCTAATTAATGTTGATAGACAGAGAGTTTAATGGATGTTGATAGACAGATTGTTTAATAGATGTTGATAGACAGTTTAATGGGTGGATGAGTGAATGGTCTGAAGAAGATGAATGGATAGAATGTTAGATGGAATGTGCCTTATATTCTTGTAGAATGGAGAGACACAGCTCTCTACTGAGAGTAGTGGATACAGATACAGGTGTAATCAATTTAACTGGCTAGTCTTAAGAGAGCCAGCCTGAGACAGAGTAGATTGTTTAAAAGTTCAATGTAGAGCGTCTAATTGATGTTGTTGATAGGCAGACTGTTTAGAATGGGTGGATGAGTGAATGGTTTGAAGAAGATGAATGGATATAAAGTTGGATGGAATTAGGAGGACTTATTTTGATACTGTTGTGCGCAGAGGATACAGGGGAACAGAATATGTAGTCTTCAGAGAGGAGCCTGAGAGAAACTGACAGTTGGTGCCCAGGTGGCTGACCAGCTGGGGTAACATTCTAATTGCTGCCGTGATGTCATAATGAGCCATGTTAAGTCTATGGGGGAAATTGTAATAGTTTTTAACTAATAGTTTAAAAAGTATAAAAGTTACAAAGTTGAAAAATACAAAGCCCACATCGCGTAAGTAAGACCTACGCGTCAAAATTTGAATGGAGTTTCTACGTTAAGCGGTTGAAGCTGAATTGCGTGCGTTAGAAGAAGAATAAGAAGAAGAAGAAGACCGAGGAAGAACAGTACAGTGCATTTTCATGCACTGTAATAACTAGAAATGCAATTCCCGAGGAATTACACGAGGGGATGCATTCTGCTGGGTAGACTTTTATTTTGACACACAGGAAACACTTCAATAGGATGTGTAGTTCAGGGAGAGCCAGATTGTATGCTTTGTACTGTATGCAGATTGTATGGCAAACATTCTAAAGTGGAACTCTGTTCTAGAATCTTTGATTAAAAGTGACAGTTGGATTCACAGGGCAGTGTTCTAACTAGACTGGGAACTGAGAGTTCTGGCCCATTATGACATCACATTCTCCATTAAAGTCTATGGGGGAAAAATACACTTTTAATTACAAATATCTCAAAAAGTATAAACTTCTCAAAAATGTCAAATAGATTGTCTAGTAGATATTTGGAAGATCTACGGAACGGTGTTTCAACCAAGATTGTACGTTAAGCGGTTCGGGCTGAATAGCGCGCACAAAAAGGTAAAAAGAATAATAATAATAACTAGAAATGCAATTCCAAGGAATTACCAGTGCATGAAAATGCAAAAATAGATAGATAATGTAGATATGGTTACTAAGGTGTAGCTAGGGTAAACATGGTGGTTGCATAGTTTACAGAGAGTTGATAGTGTGAAGGTAGACAGTTTAAAGATTAAACATTCCAGTTCTAACTTAACTAATGATTTCTATTCATGTTAAAATGTTGATTAGCTAACTTAGCTAATGATTTCTAGCAGTTACGCTAAAAATGCTAATTATGTTAGCAATGCTAACTTTACTTACAATGCTAACCAGGTTGATTAGCTAACTTAACCGATGATTTCTAGCAGTAATGCTAAAAATGCTAACTATGCTAACAATGCTAAATTTGCTAACAATGCTAACCAGGTTGATTAGCTAACTTAGTTGATGATTTTTTGCAGTTATGCTAAAAATGCTAACTTCGTAACCATGCTAACTAGCTAACTTGCTAGTGAGGACTTTTATTTTGAAACTTTTGTTGCTAGGGTATCCATGGTGGCCACTATCAGGAAACAAGAAGTTACTGCAGTAAAATTATGTTGGTTGCTATGGAAACAGTCATAAACACTTCATTTTAATGGTTGCTATGTTGGTTGCTAGGTACATGGAGGTTTCATGTAGTTGACTGGAGGCATAGTGGATGATAACTGACAGTTGGAATGGTTGAACAGTTCAATAGTTGAGTAGTTTCAATGGTTAAATGATTTAATAGTGTATTATTGCAGTGAGGACCTTTATTTTGAAACAGTTGTGGACAGAGGAAGTAGTGAAACAGGATCTGTAGTCTTAATGAGATTGGCCCTTTCCGAAACCAGCCCCTAAATCCTAACACTACACACTTCCACTTCGTTTGCGCGTTCACGCGAGGGTCCGCCACATTAAGTATCATCCGAAACGAATTTTGAGTCGAGTGAAGTGCCTAGGGAGAGGGGCTACCACGCCTCCAGGAGCAAGTCAGCATCGATGCTGACTTGAAACGCAGGTGCAACCGTTTTCTAGTGTTCGTGCAGCTCGTGAATCTCCCTGCCAGTTGTTTTTTGGTCCGTATGACGGCATTTACAGACAAAAGCGTGATTTAAGCTACATTGTAACAACTCATGTTCAGTTTGATACTCAGTAAAATGTGCAAGATCGTACAGAAGTAGGCTGTAATATTTGAACGCATGTGCAGGTCGCATTTACAGCACCTTTATAATTTGATGTTAAATAAAGCATAAAATGCAACTCCTCACTCATAGTAATGAAAGGAGAGAAGAGGGATGTATATCCTAATACATAGGGGTGTCCAGAACATCTTAATTGGCGATTTAATATATATTGGATTCATAATTTCTATGAAAACGAATATGACGTCAACTTCCTTCTCCCTTCAAGCGCATCCGAAATGTAGCGCTGTTTTAACCCCCTAACCCTTCAAATGCGAGTGTTCTCCGCACCCACGAGTGGACTTGAAAAGGAAGTTCACTCGCTAACCGAGTCGAAGTGAGTAGGGATCCGTTTCGGAAAGGGCCATAGTATGCTTAAAGCCTGAGACAGAAGGTGCCTCTCATAGCGTTTACGCGTCCTCTCTCGCTCCTCACTGATCTACATAAAGAATGATGGAGCGGCAACAATGGGATAGTCTAGCCCTTCTTCTATCTTTCTTTATGTAGATCATTGAGGATCGAGGAGCGAGGGAGGACATATAAACGCTGCTTGAGAGGGACCCACAGTAAATACTTTAAAAGTTGTATGTAGATAGTCTAATTAATGTTGATAGACAGAATGTTTAATGGATGTTGATAGGCAGATTGTTTAATAGATATTGATTGACAGTTTAATGGGTGGATGAGTGAATGGTCTGAAGAAGATGAATGGATAG
Organism: Sardina pilchardus; assembly: GCF_963854185.1. Taxonomy (NCBI): domain Eukaryota; kingdom Metazoa; phylum Chordata; class Actinopteri; order Clupeiformes; family Clupeidae; genus Sardina; species Sardina pilchardus. The sequence continues at coordinate 3,242,927 of NC_085007.1, read as the reverse complement.
AAGGTTGGATGGAATGTGCCTTATATTCTTGTTAAGAGAGACACTGATACAGCTCTCTGAGAGTAATTGACACAGGTGTAATCAATTTAACTGGCTAGTCTTAAGAGAGCCAGAGTAGGCTACTCTTAAAGCCTGAGACAGAGTAAATAATTTAAAAGTTGAATGTAGATAGTCTAATTAATGTTGATAGACAGAGAGTTTAATGGATGTTGATAGACAGATTGTTTAATAGATGTTGATAGACAGTTTAATGGGTGGATGAGTGAATGGTCTGAAGAAGATGAATGGATAGAATGTTAGATGGAATGTGCCTTATATTCTTGTAGAATGGAGAGACACAGCTCTCTACTGAGAGTAGTGGATACAGATACAGGTGTAATCAATTTAACTGGCTAGTCTTAAGAGAGCCAGCCTGAGACAGAGTAGATTGTTTAAAAGTTCAATGTAGAGCGTCTAATTGATGTTGTTGATAGGCAGACTGTTTAGAATGGGTGGATGAGTGAATGGTTTGAAGAAGATGAATGGATATAAAGTTGGATGGAATTAGGAGGACTTATTTTGATACTGTTGTGCGCAGAGGATACAGGGGAACAGAATATGTAGTCTTCAGAGAGGAGCCTGAGAGAAACTGACAGTTGGTGCCCAGGTGGCTGACCAGCTGGGGTAACATTCTAATTGCTGCCGTGATGTCATAATGAGCAATGTTAAGTCTATGGGGAAAATGGTGATAGTTTTTAACTAATAGTTTAAAAAGTATAAAAGTTACAAAGTTGAAAAATACAAAGCACATATGGCATAAGCAAGACCTACGCAACAAAGTTTGAATGAAGTTTCTACGTTAAACGGTTGAAGCTGAATTGCGAGCGTTAGAAGAAGAAGTTTAATAATAATAACTAGAAATGCAATTCCAAGGAATTACCAGTGCATGAAAATGCAAAAAAATGTATAGATAGATAATGTAGATATAGTTACTAAGGTGTAGCTAGGGTAAACATGGTGGTTGCATAGTTTAAAGAGAGTTGATAGTGTTAAGGTAGACATTTTAAAGCTGAAACATTCCTGTTCTAACTTAACTAATGATTTCTAATAGGTATTCAAAATGTTAACTATGCTAACAATGATAACCAGGTTGATTGGTTTACTTGGCTAATGATTTCTAACAGTTATTGTAAAAATGTTAGCTATGTTAACAATGCTAACCAGGTTGATAAGCTAATTTAGGTGATGATTTCTAACAGTAATGCTAAAAATGCTAATTATGCTAACAATGCTAACAATGCTAACTATGCTAACAATGCTAACCACGTTGATTAGCTAACTTAGCTAATAATTTTTAGCAGTTATGCTAAAAATGCTAACTATACTAACAATGCTAACCATGCAAACTAGCTAACTTGCTACTGAGGACTTTTATTTTGAAACATTTGTTGATAGGGTATCCATGACTGCCACTATCAGGAATAAAGAAGTTACTGTAGTAAAATCATGTTGGTTGCTATGGAAACGGTCATAAACACTTAATTTTGATGGTTGCTATGTTGGTTGCTAGGTACATGGAGGTCTCATGTAGTTGACTGGAGGCATAGTTGATGATAACTGACAGTTGGAATGGTTGAACAGTTAAATAGTTGAGTAGTTTCAATGGTTAAATGATTTAATAGTGTATTATTGCAGTGAGGACTTTTATTTTGAAACGGTTGTGGAAAGACGAAACAGGTTAACAGGATATGTAGTCTTTACAGAGAGATTGTATGCTTAAAGCCTGAGAGAGAGAGGGCTGCTGCAGGTGGGGCTGGCCACCTGGCATAAGATTCTAATTGCTTAACGACCCGATTGTGATGTCATAGAGGCCAATGTTAAGTCTATGGGGAAATTTTAATAGTTTTTAATTTATAGTTTAAAAAGTATAAAAGTTACAAAGTTGAAACATACAAAGCACACATGTCCTAAATAAGACCTACGCAACAACGTTTGAATGAAGTTTCTACGTTAAACGGTTGAAGCTGCATTAAACACGTTAGAAGAAGAATAATAAGAACTAGAAATGCAATTCCAAGGAATTACCAGTGCATGAAAATGCAAAAATAGATAGATAATGTAGATATGGTTACTAAGGTGTAGCTAGGGTAAACATGGTGGTTGCATAGTTTACAGAGAGTTGATAGTGTGAAGGTAGACAGTTTAAAGATGAAACATTCCAGCTCTAACTTAACTAATGATTTCTATCCATGTTAAAATGTTGATTAGCTAACTTAGGTAATGATTTCTAGCAGTTACGCTAAAAATGCTAACTATGCTAGCAATGCTAATTTTACTAACAATGGTAACCAGGTTGATTAGCTAACTTAACCGATGATTTCTAGCAGTAATGCTAAAAATGCTAACTATGCTAACAATGCTAAATTTGCTAATAATGCTAACCAGGCTGATTAGCTAACTTAGTTGATGCTTTTTTGCAGTTATGCTAAAAATGTTAACTATGCTAACTATGCTAACAATGCTAACTATGCTAACCATGTTAACTAGCTAACTTGCTAGTGAGGACTTTTATTTTGAAACATTTGTTGCTAGGGTATCCATGGTGGCCACTATCAATAAACAAGAAGTTACTGCAGTATAATCATGTTGGTTGCTATGGAAACGGTCATAAACACTTCATTTTAATGGTTGCTATGTTGGTTGCTAGGTACATGGAGGTTTCATGTAGTTGACTGGAGGCATAGGGGATGATAACTGACAGTTGGAATGGTTGAACAGTTCAATGGTTGAGTAGTTTCAATGGTTAAATGATTTAATAGTGTATTGTTGCAGTGAGGACCTTTATTTTGAAACAGTTGTGGACAGAGGAAGTAGTGAAACAGGATCTGTAGTCTTAATGAGATTGTATGCTTAAAGCCTGAGACAGAAGGTGCCTCTCATAGCGTTTACGTGTCCTCTCTCGCTCCTCACTGATCTACTTAAAGAATGATGGAGCGGCAACAATGGGATAGTCTAGCCCTTCTTTTATCTTTCTTTATGTAGATCATTGAGGATCGAGGAGCGAGGGAGGACATATAAACGCTGCTTGAGAGGGACCCACAGTAAATACTTTAAAAGTTGTATGTAGATAGTCTAATTAATGTTGATAGACCGAACGTTTAATGGATGTTGATAGGCAGATTGTTTAATAGATATTGATTGACAGTTTAATGGGTGGATGAGTGAATGGTCTGGAGAAGATGAATGGATAGAAGGTTGGATGGAATGTGCCTTATATTCTTGTTAAGAGAGACACTGATACAGCTCTCTGAGAGTAGTTGACACAGGTGTAATCAATTTAACTGGCTAGTCTTAAGAGAGCCAGAGTACTCTTAAAGCCTGAGACAGAGTAAATAATTTAAAAGTTGAATGTAGATAGTCTAATTAATGTTGATAGACAGAGAGTTTAATGGATGTTGATAGACAGATTGTTTAATAGATGTTGATAGACAGTTTAATGGGTGGATGAGTGAATGGTCTGAAGAAGATGAATGGATAGAATGTTGGATGGAATGTGCCTTATATTCTTGTAGAATGGAGAGACACAGCTCTCTACTGAGAGTAGTGGATACAGATACAGGTGTAATCAATTTAACTGGCTAGTCTTAAAGAGCCAGCCTGAGACAGAGTAGATTGTTTAAAAGTTCAATGTAGAGTGTCTAATTGATGTTGATAGGCAGACTGTTTAGAATGGGTGGATGAGTGAATGGTTTGAAGAAGATGAATGGATATAAAGTTGGATGGAATTAGGAGGACTTATTTTGATACTGTTGTGCGCAGAGGATACAGGGGAACAGAATATGTAGTCTTCAGAGAGGAGCCTGAGAGAAACTGACAGTTGGTGCCCAGGTGGCCGGCCACCTGGCTTAAGATTCTAATTGCTGCCGTGATGTCATAATGAGCAATGTTAAGTCTATGGGGGAAATTGTAATAGTTTTTAACTAATAGTTTAAAAAGTATAAAAGTTACAAAGTTGAAAAATACAAAGCACACATGGCATAAGCAAGACCTACGCAACAACGTTTGAATGAAGTTTCTATGTTAAACGGTTCAAGCTGAATTGCGTGCGTTAGAAGAAGAATAATAAGAAGTTGCGGAAGAAGACTTGGAAGAACAGTATAGTGCATTTTCATGCACTATAATAAGAAAACTTGGAATAACAGTATAGTGCATTTTCATGCACTATAATAAGAAGCGACCGGATTTCAATAGAGGGGATGCATCCCCTCTAATAAGAAGCGACCGGATTTCAATAGAGGGGATGCATCCCCTCTAATTATTATAACTAGAAATGCAATTCCAAGGAATTACCAGTGCATGAAAATGCAGAAATAGATAGATAATGTAGATATGGTTACTAAGGTGTAGCTAGGGTAAACATGGTGGTTGCATAGTTTACAGAGAGTTGATAGTGTGAAGGTAGACTGTTTAAAGATGAAACATTCCAGTTCTAACTTAACTAATGATTTCTATTCATGTTAAAATGTTGATTAGCTAACTTAGCTAATGATTTCTAGCAGTTACGCTAAAAATGCTAATTATGCTAGCAATGCTAACTTTACTAACAATGCTAACCAGGTTGATTAGCTAACTAAACCAATGATTTCTAGCAGCAATGCTAAAAATGCTAACTATGCTAAATTTGCTAACAATGCTAACCAGGTTGATTAGCTAACTTAGTTGATGATTTTTTGCAGTTATGCTAAAAATGCTAACTATGCTAACAATGCTAACCATGCTAACTAGCTAACTTGCTAGTGAGGACTTTTATTTTGAAACATTTGTTGCTAGGGTATCCATGGTGGCCACTATCAGGAAACAAGAAGTTACTGCAGTATAATCATGTTGGTTGCTATGGAAACGGTCATAAACGCTTAATTTTAATGGTTGCTATGTTGGTTGCTAGGTACATGGAGGTTTCATGTAGTTGACTGGAGGCATAGTGGATGATAACTGACAGTTGGAATGGTTGAACAGTTCAATAGTTGAGTAGTTTCAATGGTTAAATTATTTAATAGTGTATTATTGCAGTGAGGACTTTTATTTTGAAACAGTTGTGGACAGAGTAAACAGTTAACAGGATATGTAGTCTTCTGAGAGACTGTATGCTTAAAGCCAGAGTAACTGACAGTTGGTGCCCAGGTGGCCGGCCACCTGGCCTAAGATTCTAATTGCTGCCGTGATGTCATAATGAGCAATGTTAAGTCTATGGGGGAAATTGTAATAGTTTTTAACTAATAGTTTAAAAAGTATAAAAGTTACAAAGTTGAAAAATACAAAGCAGGCATGGCATAAGCAAGACCTACGCAACAACGTTTGAATGAAGTTTCTACGTTAAACGGTTGAAGCTGAATTGCGTGCGTTAGAAGAAGAATAATAATAAGAAGAAGAAGAAGAAGACCGAGGAAGAACAGTACAGTGCATTTTCATGCACTGTAATAATAAGAAGCGACCGGATTTCAATAGAGGGGATGCATCCCCTCTAATAATAGACTAATAGGAACACAAGGGAGACAGAACCAGATGTTGACAGACAAATAGAAAAAAAAGATACAGTACATGTATAAAAAGGAAGCAGAGACCAGGAAAAAGAGATGTAGAGAAAGAGAGAATGTTCTGTTGGATGTAACAATAGCTTTGGCAACACTGTTCCCATATAGTCATGTTAAAGGTAAGCTATGCAACGTTTTTCAGTTAATCAATTCGTTCCATTATTATTATTATTATGTTATAGATACAATGTTGTTTTCGGCCACCCTAGTGGTCTGTAGTGGTAGAACCACGTTTGCAATTTCAGGACCCCTCGGGCACGAACCCATGGTCTACTCCAGGAGGTGTCATGTGAAGTCTCATGAAAAGGCACGGCAGACTGACCGATTCAGGAGTTTTGTAAAATATACACGCTAAAGCTGGAGGGGAAGCTCTGCAGAGAAATATGCAAGCATAAAACGAGCGAAAAAACGAAAAGCAAAAGCGAACCCCGCGATGAAATCGCCAATCCTGCATAGTTTCCCTTCAATAAAGCAACTTTGAATTTGAATTTGAATTTGTGAAACATGAGGTAGGATGAGAAGAAAGAGAATACAAGGGAATGTACACAGAGTGAAAAATAGACAATAGAGATAGATGAGAGATAGAGTGATAGAGGACAGAAAGATAGATAGAGACAGAGATAGAGAGTAGAGTTATAGAGAGGTATAGAGAGATAGGAGATAGAGAAATAGAGGATAGATAGATAGAGAGACAAAAGATAGAGGGATAGAGAGAGTGAGGGATAGAGATAGAGGTTAAAGAAAGAGTGAAAGATAGAGGGATAAACGATAGAGAGAGAGTGAGAGGGACAGAGCTAGAAGATAGAGGGATAAAGGATAGAGAGAGAGTGAGAGGGACAGAGAGCTAGAAGATAGAGGGATAAAGGATAGAGAGAGAGAGGGAGGGATGGGTCTCGGTGTCTGTGAGAGAGGCTGCCTCACCATCAGGGCTATTAACCTCTAACCCGCCGTCCTTCCCCACATCACCGCTGGAGTAATTAGGGAGTCAATCCCACTCACGTGGACCCCTTCTCCACCCTGCCCCGCACACACACACACACACACACACACACACACACACACACACACACACACACACGCTCACACACTCTGTCCTGCGCTGTGCTGTCACTCAGCAGAGACGCTGACAGATTCATTAAGACACTGCCCTGCAGCTCCCAGCCAAACGGCCTCATAAACTACTTTTAAAAGAGCGAGAGAGAGAGAGATGGAGGGAGAGAGAGAGGGAGAGAGAGAGAGAGGGAGAGAGAGGGAGAGAGAGAGAGAGAGAGAGAAGGAGAGAGAGATGGAGGGAGAATGGAAGAGGGACATAGAAAGGGTGAGACATTTGTGAGAGTGAGAATGGGAAGTGAAAAGGATGAGAGAATGTGTGTTTTAATGTGTGTGTGTAAGTGTGTGTGTGTGTGTGTGTGTGTCCAAAAGATTGGATTTAGAGTTAAAGTCAGGGACAGACAGACAGAGAACTCGACAACGAAAGAGAAAAAGACAGAGATTGACAGAGGGAATGAATATGAGAGTGTAAGAGAGAAAGTGTGTGTGTGTGTGTTTTTGTAAGAGGGGGAGAGAAAGAGAGAGAGAGAGAGAGAGAGGGAAGGAAGGAGATAGAGAGTAACTCGAGTGGCCATTAGCATTGACCAGTGACTGGGACGGCCACAGTGTGTTGGCTGACAGGCATCAGTGGCATATCGCTCCTCCAACACACACAAAGCCTGCAGCCTGTGGCCACGACAGGACCACTCACTTACATACTCACTTACATCACAAACTATTCTACACACACACACACACACACACACACACACACACACACACACACACACACACACACACAGACTGAAAAACACCACTCTCACATACACTCACTCACATGTCTAACTATTCTACACACACACACACACCCTCTCACATACACACATTCTTACTTAGTCTAGACACACACTCACACACACACACACTAACACACACATACACAGTGGGCTCAGTAATACCCCTTTCACATACACATTCACGTTAGAAAACATTCTAGACACATAAACACTCACACATACACAGATTCACACCAGAAACTATCCTATACACACTACAGTATATCCACACAAATCCACACACACACACACAGATTCACACCACAAACTATCCTATACACACTAAATCCACACAAATGCACACAGGAACACTTTCACACACATCCTATTTTTGCTGTGGTGTTAAACCCATGCAGAGATGTAGGAAAACAGACAGACACACACACATGCACAATAACAAGTGCATTTATCTGTAATAATCTCATAGGATATTTACACACGAGTGTGATGACATGCATACCGCCCCCCCCCCCCCCCCCCCCCCACACACACACACACACACATACTTCAATAATGGATGAGGCCTGTTTTCCATTAGGCTTTGCTGCCTTTGATCATGTCTTCTTAATTAGTCCATTCTTCACGTCTCACACACACACACACACACACACACACACACACACACACACACACACACACGTAAACACTCTGTACAATTAAACCCAACAAGTTCTCACCCGCTCCGCCAGGAACGGGCGCTGCCAGCGGCATCTGACAGAGTGCCAGAGCTGTGCCCGACCGTCGCCAACAGACACAACACGGCCACGTGGCCACCAATGCCCGTCTCACGCCAACTCGCAGAGAAAGTTCCGGCGAACCTGTGGAGAGAGTTATGGCGCCTGAAAGAGCCGAGAGACGCCTGAGGTTCGGTGGAAATGAAGGAGCGGAAAACCCAAACACCAAACAAAAGAGAAGCCTTGGCGTAAAGCGGCAGGATACGAGGGAGTGTGTGTGTGTGTGTGTGTGTGTGTGTGTGTGTGTGTGTGTGTGTGGGAGGGTACCGCATGCCTGGCACATGCTGGCATACACAGAGGGGCACGCAGGGCATAAATCCTCCGAAATGCCCCTCCTGATACCGTTCTAATTACTCAACACCTTTAAGTTGATTAACTTGTAATTGCTCCTCTGCATGTCGAGAGTCCCGCTCTGATCGTTATGGTTATTGGCCACCGTAATTACCGGTAATCTTCTCCTCACAAACACACACACACACACACACACACACACACACACACACACACACACTCATACACACACACACACACACACATACACACACACACACACACACACACACACACACACACACACATACACACACACACATACACACGCACATTCGCACACACACAAACGTGAGCATGCATCCCCACACACACAAACACACACACACAGAGGGAGAGGGAGAGAGAAACACACAGGAACACACACAACCTTGTAATAATTGCCTGTAAAGCAATGTTTGGTTATATTGTGAGTGAAGGCGTCTGGGTTCCCTGTGTCTGTAATGGTAATAACATTGTTATGCGTTTTTAATGGAGAATAAGAAGAATGCTGATAAGATAAAACACTTAACTGGATTCAGAGCGTGAGTGATGAACACAGTCAGATGTATTGCACAAAGTAGACTAATACATAAACATACATTTGACATCACTGTTAATGTGAGGACACTTGTACAGTACATTTGAAGTGAAATCACACCAAACCAAACCAGTCGTTCCGAACAAATTAATTTGAAATGAATTAAATTATCCATTTCATTCATACACTGGATAATCTACGCTGTCCAAAACAAACACATTTCTTTCAGTTTGGCTGTTTCATTTTAGAGATGGTTCTGTATTTGTAGGTTACAGTGTGTTCTACTGTGGATACTGTTCTGCAATGTTTTGGTATCAAACTAATCTGTTCAGATATAAGATATAAAAAAAAACACAAAACATTTCAATGATCAGATAAAAAGGAAAACCTCAATTCTGTTTAGAAACACTCTGAGGATTAATGTCAATTTCACAAAATATCAATTTGGAGTTTGTTTGTTTTTTTGTCACTCACACACTTCTGTCTTTACACTCGATGGCTTTATAAAAAAATATACTAAACGTCACTTTGGTGTGGCTTTTGGCCCATTGTTTGGGCCTTTTCCCTCTCAGCTCTGGGCTGAGCCTTACTGCTTAAGTGTTAAAAGCCCCTGCATGGACCTTAAGCCAGCTTAGATATAATTCTCCAACTAAACTTGCTTTGGACATAGCTAAGAGGGGCTCTTTTTAAGTTCATAATCACTTTCTCCTCTATCCTGGGATAATGTTCCTTGGGTAAGGCTGACCAGGCTCGCTCTCTCTCTTT
>NC_085007.1:3213381-3232943 GCF_963854185.1 Sardina pilchardus | reverse complement strand
AGAATGCAAAGTCACTATGCATCATGGTACCAGTATACTTTCCAAAATAAAAATAGAATTTAAAAAGACATATACAACCAACAAGTGAAGAAGTGGTAATAAAACAGTCAAAGTCAAATGTCAAAAGGCTGTTTGAGTAATAAATAATACAATTTTAAATAGAACAAACATTAAAATATCAAAGGGGATTTTAAAAGTCTAGGGCATCACCAGTAATAGTAGAGTAAGAGCGGCCAATAAGAACAATATTATTGATTTGATTTATCAATCAATAAATACACAATATAACACAATAACACAAGAAATATCGTCATGACAATAAAACCTTTGCAATTGAAACTGAATTAAAACTGAGAGAAAGAAAGATGAGGAGACTATGCAGTTTGTTCATTTTATGCTGAGGCTGTGTATGAGACAGGAACAGGAAGTAACGCAAAATTACGCGATGGCACACCCCCCTAAACTTGAGTGACGAGAAGCAACGTACAAGTCAAAGGACCCCCAGTTCACAGTGAGTTTTTATGACAAGGAGGTTACAGTACGTCATTATACAAGTTATGAATTGTCACAAGCCGTCAGCATGCACAAATGGACCGCACGATAAACACCCCTTTGTTAGAGGTAAATCAACAAAGATAGAGTTGTTTTTCCTTCATATTCAGAACCCAGGAAGATACAGTATATTTTATGTATAGGACTGGCAAGGATTTTGTTTAAAACACATTTACTTAATATCAATAACATAATCCTAACTTTGTCATTAGTAGTCTATTATTACTAATAGTAATAATATTATTATAGTAATAATATTTCAGGACCCCGACGCAAAGTCAATGGAGTGTTCTACTTGCATTGTGAAGAGCCGTATGATAACCATATATGGCGTATACATGAGGCCATGACGCATGATGGAGAAAAGACTCCATGTACAGCCCATATAATAGGCTGTATCATTAAAGAATATGTACAGTAGTAGTATAGTAAAGCCTGCATACTTTGAGTAAATTGTTTAGGATGAAGGGATGTTCTCTGAGGTCAGGCCATATGTAAGGGATAATGTATAGAATTCTGGTCAAAATAAGTACCGATAGGGCGAACCGGACCCCGACGTAAAGTCAATGGAGTGTTCCACTTGCATTGTGAAGATCCATATGATAACCATATATGGCGTATACATGAGATCCGTTAGGGCCATGACGCACGCCGAGCGTCTTCCTGTGACCCTTTGTAGAGACGGCTCAAAGCCTCGTGTTGCTTTTGAGGCCGTATGTCTGCAATGTTGGCGCGGTCTTTGCCACATCTGTTCCAGATGTGCTCCAGCATGCCAGGAGAAAGCAAAGCACTTTACCAAGAAAGAAAAGAACAACAATACATTTAGTTAATTATGAAAAGTGAAAGGCCAGCAGGGATTACGACTGAATACCGCACTAATACACTCTCGGCCTCTTGGCCTAATCTTCGGGCTCGGGGTAATTTCATGATTGGGAGGAAGGGGTTGATGGATGGATGGATGGATGGATGGATGGATGGATGGATGGATGGATAGATGGATGGATGGATGGATGGATGGATGGATAGATGGAGGGATGAATGGAGGGATAGATGGAGCAGACTGCAGATTTAAGGGATGGATGACCTCTGGTGTAAGAAAGGGACATGGTGGCCGATTTCTTTCTCAAGCCATCACTGAGGGAGGAGAGAGAGAGCCCTGTGATTGGCTCGTTTTACCTTAGATGTTCACTGTGAGTCTCCTCAGCTCCCACAGTCTGCTCCAAGCAAACACCAACGGTACTGCTGAAGCACACACACACACACACACACACACACACACACACACATACACACACACACACACACACACACACACACTCCAACGCCACTGCTGAAGCTTTCCACCCAGGAGTAGAGGGAATGAAAGATCCTCTCTCTCTCTCAATCAGATTTCATTGAACTGGAGTAGTCTTAGCACATTAACCCCCAAATACACACACACACACACACACACACACACACACACACACATGCACTGTTTCTCTATGTACAAAATATAGAAAACACCCAAGAGTCAAAAATCCGCTCCTCCAAATCTTCAAAAGCCCTCCGTCTGTGCCAGAACATGTATGTTTAAAAGGGAAAGAATCAAATAAATCTTTAATCTTCTTACTGAGCGGACTGGAATCCCGGCCTGGTCAGATCTCTCCCAAAGTCTTTGTCATGGCACGGACAAGTCCTATCATTCCGTAGTGACCGCCACTAATGCTGTTATTTTTCCCTCTTCGCACTTGTTTATGTGAATCGATAAAATTAAATTCCAGCCCCAGTGTTGGCTCGGCATCCCTAAGCCAAAGTGTCGGAAAGTGCTCACTTTGGTTTTAAAAGTTTATGCCGGGGGTGGATCAAAAAATTTAATTTGATATATATTTCAGTAAGACGATTACCTTCAGGAAAATGGCCCCTGCAGAGCTGAGGGCTTCATTAGGAAGGTTAGGAAGCACTTCTCTAATTGAGGGCCGAGTTCAAATCAAGGCTTGCTTTGTCACTTAACTGCTGGACATCTGGACATATTGTGTCACTGTCAGAACTGACAAATGTCCATCATCAACCTCGCTATACTTAGCTTGCGCTGTGGGTAACGTGGTATATGACTGCATATTATTAGCAATGATTATATATCATATAGCATTGTTAGCACTACATTATTATAAACTCTTCACTATTAATAAACACACATTGGCCTGTTCAAATCATAACAAGTTTGAAGTTTGATAGTGTTATGAGACTTGGGAAAAGTGTTTAGCTAGCCATTAAAAGTGAACAGTCTGGACAGAGTTATTGTCTAGTCCAAAAAATGGCATTATACTGAATTTGTCAGAAAATTATTTGATTGAGTGAAATGATGATTTTGAATACTGGTTTGATTTGATATCCAGCTCTGAATCAAGATCTGTGTGTGCGATGAGACCTTAACACATATCTCTCCCGCCCTATAATCTCTTCAAATCTCATCAAATTGACACACCATATCCCCATCATAAAAAGCCATAGCAAGTAAACAACTCTGTACTGTAAAATCTGCTCAGTAAACAGATAATCATACATGGAATAAAATATATTACATTCACAACACAATTTACGATGGAAAAAAATAAATGTTATAATTGAAAAAATACGTAATAGGCACTAATGCTAAAAAAAAATAATAAAATGATATAATGAAATAAGTAAAGAAATTACACACAAAACAAAGCATCTTCTCGATGCTGCTAGGTGATATGGACGTCATACTGTATGAAGCTGAAGGAGTGAAGCTCCGTGAGGACGACGACATGAATCATATGAATATGAATTGAATTTTAAAAACCCCTCCAAAGTCCGGAGCCGACCCGCATTGAAAAGTCTTAAAAGCTTCCAGTGCGCACTCTTCCCCCGCCTGGAGACCCGGCCGGCTGAATGGGCGCCGGCACAATTAACAGCAGGGCCCCATCTGTCCCGGCTCGCGTCTCAATATGATTGAGCCACTGCTCCTTTGTATCTTTTTTGTATTATCCAGGAGTGTTTTTTACCCCCAGCCCACACACACACACGCACATGCACAGACTAACACAGACACACACACACACAGACACACACACACTCACACACACACACACACACACACACACACACACACACACACACACACACACACACACACACACACACACACACACACACACACACACACACACACACACACTTTAACACACTCACGCTCCGGCTTTCAATGCAGAAGAGCATCGGCTTGCGTCACACTCTCTCTTATACATATACACAAAATCTCATGCTTATGCTTTAACCTGAGAGGGAAAGGTGTGTGTGTGTGTGTGTGAGTGTGTGTTTGATAGAGACAGAGTTAAAGTGTGTGAGAAAGAGAGTATAGCTGTGTGCGTGCACACACACACACACACACACACACACACACACACACACACACACTTACCCATGAATGCATGGGTCTGCGTACAATTAGAGAGAGAGAGAGAGAGAGGGAGAGAGAGAGAGAGAGAGAGGGAGAAAAAGGAAGAGAGAGAAAGGGCATTTGCAGTTCATTTCTGAAGTAGAGTATGAGCTCTTTGATTTGTTGGCCAGGGTTGTTGCTGAAGCAGTGGTTCTAACCTACAGCAGCTCAGGCATGGCCAGCCCTCTGACAGGGCCACTCATGGATTAACATGACAATAACTTTCATCTCCTCTCCAAAAGAGTGTGCGCACGGACACACACAAACACGCGCACACATTTTTTTTCTCTCATTTGTTAGATACACCTGATCTCCTGAAGCTTCACCTATGAGTATGGGGTAAAGGAGAGTTACACATATCACACACGCAGACACACACACACAACCACACACACACACACACACACACACACACACACACACACACACACACACATAAAAAAAATTGGACAGATGACATCATCATCAGCCAGGCTTTAAGGAGGACATCACTTTCCAGACCAACACACAAAGCTTTTTCAACTATGAACTCCACTCAATGTCCATAGAATTAGATGTGGACTCTGTCCAGAAAGCTGGTTTATAGGCTAGCTCAAAAGACTGACATTTACAAGACCTTGAACTGACATAAACTGCTATGTCTCTTTTGCATTTCCTTGAATTATATTAAACAAATGTAAGAAAGTGCTGCTGTTCAGTCTAGCTATTTACTTTAGCTACAGTAGGTATCACTTGGTACGAAGGCTGTTATGCTAATGAACTTACGTTAAACTTAATTGAGCTATATTGAGACAGCATGCATGCAACATTTCTTTCACCTACAGTACATGAATGAAAGTTTTTACAGGTTCAACTGTATTAAGAATTTTTAATTTACATTTTTATAAAGTGTATTAGGTTTCACTGTAGGCTACTGGTGACCAGAGATACTCTGAAACGATCCTGAAAGAGACATTCTGAAATGTGTGATCCGCTGTGACTCATTATGTGATGGTTTGTCATACTGTATGTGGTCTTTGTCTTTGTGTGTCTGCTTTTGCAGCCGTTCATGTCAGGTTATGTAATGTATAGCAGAGGGAGGAGAGCTGTTCATGTGTTCATGCTGCCCTGGTTGTGTGCGGTCTGATCCGTGTGTGTGTGTGTGTGTGTGTGTGTGTGTGTTGTAGAGAGGAGAGAGGTGTTCATGCCGCTCTTTTTAAAGAGAGATCCTGGCTCTGCACAGGGCAATCAACCGTGGTTGTGCGTGGTCTGATCCGTGTGTGTGTGTGCGTGCGTGTGTGTGTGTGTGCGGGTGTCTGAAAGGCGCTCAGCTTACAAGGCAAATGGCATTTTTGATTGTAGCGTCTGCATTGTGTCTCCGCGGCCCTCCCCATGAATAAGCGGCCCTCATTTTTACCCGCTCTTTTTGCATATGTAAAGTTGGCCGCCACCGGCTCATCCCCGCCATTCAATTCCTTAAAGAGGGAGAGATTTGTTCCCCTCCTCTCTCTCTCTCTCTCTCTCGCTCCCTCTCCCTCTCTCTCTCTCTCTCTCTCTTTCTCTCTCTCTCACTCCTGCTCCCTCTCCTTTCTCCTCTCCTCTCTCGCCCCCCGTCCTTTTGACGAGACGGCGACAGCTCACAATAAGGCACGTGAAAACATGCCCTCTGTGCGCGCCCGGGTTTGATTCATTGGACAGCCTCTCCAAATTAATTCCCCTAGTCGCTCAGATTGCTTCACTGCTCTGTCATATTCCCGTGAATGGCGAGGCCCACTGATGCAAATGGAGAATGACAGCCACCCCAAAAACCTATTGCTTGATGTGGCGGGACAGAATGATAGGGGTCATAGTATGTGTTATTACACCCTGCCGACACAATATCAGGGAAAAGCACCATACTGTGTATTTATCCATAATTTAGATTGGAGGGATGGATTCTTGTCTGGTGCCAGTGTAGTCGAAGATGTAGGAAGGCTTTATTTCTTTTTTTTTATTTTATTTGTGTGTGCGTGCGTGTATGTGTGTGTGTGTGTGTGTGTGTGTGTTTGTGTGTGTGTTTGTCTCAGTTGCATTGAGATTCTCCTAATCACACCCAGTGTGCCACTGACACGGAGAGAAATAGCATACAATCAGTAATGTCAGATAACCAGACTGGTGCAAAAGAACGATCACATGTTTGAACATAATGGCTTTGCTTGAAAAGTCTCAAGGAGAATGAAGAATTACCATGTTATTCTTTAGAATAAGAAAGTCTTGAAGAAAAAGTTGGAGAATAAAAGCTCAAGATGTCCTGGTGTTCAAAGATGTCACCACCAATTCAATCATTGTGCTACGGCACCACAATGCATTCTGGGAACACTGAAACACTGATGCTAATTGTAGCGTCACACTCACCATGAGAAAGGAAACAGAAAAGTGTCATGGGGTGCCGAGACGTCCTGTTCGACAAGGACCTACTGTCCCATTTCCTCCGTAATAGATGAGAGAGACTCGAACACAAAGTTCAGCGCAGTGAGAGAAGTACACTTGCAAAAGTTCACTTCTGAAAGGCAGAAAGTTCTTACATACCAACCACTATGTCCCCATTCAACACTGAGGCTTAGATGAGATTGGATTAGATTAGATTGAACTTTATTGTCACTGTGAAAAGTAAGAGTACATAAGTACAAAAGCAACGAAATGCAGTTTGCCTCCAGCCAGAAGTGCAAAAAAGCAGTGAGTGTGCGATGTGATATACAAGTCATCCCCTTAGAATTCTAAGGTTCTATCTACGTTCTTAGTAGTTCTGAGATATTGAGCTTCAAAGTCTTTTGAGTTATAAATAGAGTTATACTGATGAGCGAACAAACATCTTTAGATATAATGTCCAAAAAATGCATACAGCTACAACTACAACTCGCCTCACCTTCTTAAGGTGTCACAGAATGAGAATAAGTCAGTAACTCAATTGTCAGATAGAACATTTAATTCTAAGAGGACGAAGTATAGACAGGTGTTGCATAGACAGGACAAGAAATATAGTGCAGTGCAGATAGTAGACAATGTTGGGGTGGTTCTAAGCCATAATCTTTTGCACAGAAGCTCAGATTTGCTGGTGTACTGTATGTGTGTGTGTGTGTGTGTGTGTGTGTGTGTGTGTGTGTGTAGAATACTTGGTGATGTGAGTGAGTGTATGTGAGAGTGGTGTTTTAGAGGCAACAGTGTGTGTGTGTGGGTGCCTGTGCATGAGTGTGCGTGCATGCGTGCGCGCGTGTGTGTGTGTGTATGCGCGTGTGTCTGTGTGTGTGTGTGTCTGTGCGTGTGTCATGCGTGTGCCCGGAGATGAATGTCTTGTAGACTCTGAGAGCAGGAGCTGCAGGAGAAGGGCAGATGGTGAGTGTGCTTGAGCTTCCTCCTCCAGGCAGCAGCGCCGTCAGACGGCCTCCGAGCAGCGCAACTCTAACTACCGTACCGCAGGAGACAGCACAGAGCCGGGGCCACGCACCGACGTGGCAGAGTGTGGCTAATGAAAGCCAGCCATTTCTCTCCTAGTCAGTATCCTGTCTATGACACCAGGCATCTGTGAGGCATCTGTGATTGCAATCGCGGCTCATCCATCTTTTAGGGGCAGCCGTGGTGTACTGGTTAGCGCATCGGGCTTGTAACCGGAGGGTTGCCGGTTCGATCCCCGACCAATCCACCACGGCTGAAGTGCCCTTGAGCAAGGCACCTAACCCCTCACTGCTCCCCGAGCGCCGCTGGTTGGGCAGGCAGCTCACTGCTCTGGGTTGTGTGATTCACCTCACTGTGTGTTCACTGTGTGCTGTGTGTTCACTAATTCGGTTAAATTGGGTTAAATGCAGAGAACTGAATTTCCCTCACGGGATCAAAAAAGTATATATTCTATTCTTTCTATTCTATTCTATCTCGTTGGTGCCTTTGCTTAGCTTACTCTTGGCCTACGCTCTGCCATGCTTCCCCGTTGCCACGGGATTCACAGCTGATCTCCTTTCTTTAACTCACGAACTCGTCGGACGATAAAGGCTGTTGTGTCAAGACCCAAGAGCTTCTGCCCTAGAGGATCTCACAGTCAGTATGTTTACATGCACAGTTTAACATACTAACATATTTACATGCTTTTAAAAACTTCGGTTTGGGTCTGACTAACACAATAATTCATTTTTTTCCGAGTGACAGCACCCTAGCAACACAGGTTCCAGATAACACAGCACTGCACTACCACTGGCATGGTCCAGTCCGAAAGTTTCACTGGTCAGAGGGTGCCACTAGACACAGCTTCCCTGTGCAGCAGGCCTTTTTCCCTGTGAGATGCCCTCTCACCAGACACAGGTTCCCTGTGCAGCAGGCCTTTTTCCCTGTGAGATGCTCTCACCAGACACAGGTTCACTGTGCAGCAGGCCTTTTTCACTATGAGATGCTCTCATCAGACACAGGTTCCCTGTGCAGCAGGCCTTTTTCACTATGAGATGCTCTCACCAGACACAGGTTCCCTGTGCAGCAGGCCTTTTTCCCTGTGAGATGCTCTCACCAGACACAGGTTCCCTGTGCAGCAGGCCTTTTTCCCTGTGAGATGCTCTCACCAGACGTTTGTGTTCCTGTCTTCCTGTTGCCCACGTTCAGTGAGAGAGGCGTGTGTGTGTGCTAACGTTGTGTAAACGTTCCCAGGTTTCCGAGCGCCCCACACTGCTCTGCTCTGCTCAATGGTGTTTTTTCCCCCCCAACGGCACCTTCCAGGCAGCACAGCCTAAAAGGCACTACCTTTACCCTATTCCTAACCTTTAACCCCCCTCAACCCTCATCCGACCCCTAAACTGAGGGGAGTAGTGCCTTGAAGGCAGCGCTGCCTGGAAGGCACCATTGAGGGCAAATAATACCAAAGACCATTTTCAGTCAGCCCCAATGAAAACCTCGGCCTACAGAACGGCGGGCTGAGCCCTCACCCACCTCCAGAACCTGACCGGTGTTCTCGCTGTAAGGGCTGTAGGCGCTCTCCTTGTTCCCCTTGTAGAACCATAAGCACCGGCGGGCGGACCTCAAAGGCACCATTGAGGGCAAATAATACCAAAGATGGCTCTTGCTCTTGCTCTGCCTCTGCAGCGCTCTGCCCCGCTCTGCTCCTGGCGCCCGAGTGGAGCGGAGGGGAAGCAGGGGAGATGGAAAAGCACAGATGTAAATGGATATCTTCATTTGACAAGCAGGCAATCTGTCCACGCGGCCCGGCTAAATTTCAATTTGCTCACCGCAAGCGTTAGCGTGGAAAGGAAGGGAAGGGCGTCGTCTCCATGGCAGTGGCAGTGGCCAGGGGGGGGCCCGGGGGGCACCCGGGGAGACGAGACGGAGACGGAGACGGAGACGGGCCCGACCCCGCGCGCTTATGCAAATGCCCCCGCCGCGGTCCCGGCACCCGCAACGCCACGGCAAAATGAACGCTCAATTTGGAGGGGCGTTAAATCAAGAATCACTTTGGAGGCCAAGCAATTGACTGCAGCGATGCAGCCGGCAAATTTAGCCACGCCACTGGCTCTCCGTATTGCTCTCCTGGTAGACTCCGCTCAATGCGATGTCACCACGGAATATAGTGATTGCTTTGTTGGTACAAAAGGAGTTATTTGAGACTTTGTGTCTGAGAGTGTGCGTGTGTGTGTGTGTGTGTGCGTGTGTGTGTGTGTGTGTGTGTGTGTGTGTGTGTGTGTGTGTGTGTGTGTGTGCGCGTGTGTGTGCGTGCTCGCATATGTGTGTGTGTGTGTGTGTGTGTGTGTGTGTGTGTGTATGTCTGTGTGGTGTGTGTGTGTTTGTGCACAGATGGGGTGGGGGGAGGGTTCAAAACAACCCAAGACTTCCATCTGACTCTTTGGGAGTAAATTGTTCTCGCTAAAATTCATGGTTTATTGAACCACTCTTCCCCTGGTTCCTGTGCCTTGAAATATCACAGAAATATAAAGTAGAGCACAGCACAAGAAAGAGGGGGAATAGAGAGAGCGAGAGAGAGAGAGGGAGGGAGGGAAGTTTTCTTTCATACCCATGCCTGTGTGGTCTGGTGTTGATGTTGTTGCGGGGAGCGACAAACTTCTTGGGAATCATGATCACTTCAGTACAGATGGCCTGTACATCAGACGCCACATCACTTCCTCTCCGTCGGCTCTCATCCTGTCGACATCACATCCTGTCTCGTCCAGTCTGGTGACAGGACACTGATGGGTAAATAGGTACATACTAGAGTTTAATCTCCATTATATTTTTTATCTTATATTTTAAATTAAAAAGAAAATTGCAGTTGTGTTGATAAAGTCAAATCACAAACAGCTACATTTTATTTTCAATTTATACTAAAAGACTTTTTTTTCAATCAAGAACTTGTTTCACTGAGACTAAAAGTGAAACATTGGCAAATGGTGAGATAGCATCAGCTGAAGAGAAGGACATACAGTAGACGCACTCTGACAGAACAGATCTGAACACAACGGAATGGAACTCCCTGGCAGAGCGATCTGAGTTAGTTTGACATGCTTTATTTCCGGCAGTAAAGCTTATTTGGAATTTACACACAGCAGTCGGAATGGCCAAATCTTCGACTGCCAATTGTTTCTGCATGATTTGTTAATTCTCCTGATATGCTTGCAAAACAAAAAAAAACTTGTTTTTCCTTCCTCTCGCCATCCCGCGTATATCGACGCTTCCTGGATCACATCTTTACCATAAAACTGGCTACAAAAAAAAAACATAAAGGTCGATTGAGCTCTCTCACCATTCCCTAACATAAAACTTGACGCCCCTGAGAAAATAAACTCCCGGCTTGCAGGACAGCCCCTCACACACTCAATAAATACATAATTCCCACAATTCCTCACTCTCACTTACACTGAGCGGCCCAGTATGTCTGGTCGTAAAAGTTAGTTATTGCGGCTTTTAATTCAGCCGGGTTCGGATGCCCCTGCAGACACGCTTAACTAACTAACCAAATAAAACAACAGTTCAAAGATTAAACAGAGGAGGCCATAAAAGGCTCACTCACTCTCTCACACACACACACACACACACACACACACACACACACACACACACACACACACACACACACAACCTGCATCTTAATGTGACTGATGACTCCCATGGGGGAGATACCTTAGAGTTACAGTATGGTCCAGGTGTGTGTCTGTGTGTGTGTGCGCGTGTGTACATTGTGTATCATACTAGTGTGTGCATGTTTGTCTATGAAAACAAATGCACAAATGCTACACACATTCACATTCACATAATATGTGTTTGTGTGTGTGTGTGTGTGTGTGTATCTGAACATACAACAGTCTGCATGTTTGTCCTTTCTCTCTGAGGACCACCTTCCTCATGGTGCTGCTGGCCTCAGTCAGGCCACACAGTAGACCCTGTAGACCCCACCGTAGACCCCACCGTAGAACCCACAGTAGAACCCACTGTAGACCCCACTGTAGACCCCACTGTAGACCCCACAGTAGACCCCACCGTAGAACCCACAGTAGAACCCACTGTAGACCCCACCGTAGACCCTGTAGACCCCACCGTAGACCCCACCGTAGAACCCACCGTAGAACCCACAGTAGAACCCACAGTAGAACCCACTGTAGACCCTGTAGACCCCAACGTAGACCCCACCGCAGAACCCACTGTAGACCCCACCGTAGACCCCACTGTAGACCCCACTGTAGACCCTGTAGACCCCACCGTAGACCCCACCGTAGAACCCACAGTAGAACCCACTGTAGACCCCACTGTAGACCCCACTGTAGACCCCACAGTAGACCCCACCGTAGAACCCACAGTAGAACCCACTGTAGACCCTGTAGACCCCACCGTAGACCCCACCGCAGAACCCACTGTAGACCCCACCGTAGACCCCACCGTAGACCCCACTGTTGACCCTGTAGACCCCACTGTAGAACCCACTGTAGACCCCACCGCAGAACCCACTGTAGACCCCACTGTAGACCCCACTGTAGACCCTCTAGACCCCACCGTAGACCCCACCGTAGACCCCACTGTAGACCCCACTGTAGACCCTGTAGACCCCACCGTAGACCCCACCGTAGAACCCACCGTAGAACCCACAGTAGAACCCACAGTAGAACCCACTGTAGACCCTGTAGACCCCAACGTAGACCCCACCGCAGAACCCACTGTAGACCCCACCGTAGACCCCACTGTAGACCCCACTGTAGACCCTGTAGACCCCACCGTAGACCCCACCGTAGAACCCACAGTAGAACCCACTGTAGACCCCACTGTAGACCCCACTGTAGACCCCACAGTAGACCCCACCGTAGAACCCACAGTAGAACCCACTGTAGACCCTGTAGACCCCACCGTAGACCCCACCGCAGAACCCACTGTAGACCCCACCGTAGACCCCACCGTAGACCCCACCGTAGACCCCACTGTTGACCCTGTAGACCCCACCGTAGACCCCACTGTAGACCCCACCGCAGAACCCACTGTAGACCCCACTGTAGACCCCACTGTAGACCCTCTAGACCCCACCGTAGACCCCACCGTAGACCCCACTGTAGACCCCACTGTAGACCCCACCGTAGACCCCACTGTAGAACCCACCGTAGACCCCACTGTAGACCCCACTGTAGACCCCACCGTAGAGCCCACCGTAGAACCCACTGTAGACCCCACCATAGGCTCCACCGTAGACCCCACCGCAGAACCCACTGTAGACCCCACTGTAGACCCCACTGTAGACCCTGTAGACCCCACCGTAGACCCCACTGTAGACCCCACCGCAGAACCCACTGTAGACCTCACAGTAGACCCCACTGTAGACCCCACTGTAGACCCCACCGTAGACCTCACAGTAGACCTCACAGTAGACCCCACTGTAGACCCTGTAGACCCCACCAGAGCGGTAGATAAAACAGAGTGGCGACACTCCCATAGACCTCCATAGGAAAAAATGGCAGCGCTTTTTCCAGCCTATTTCCTCGTTATGGGGCTTTTGGAACTGTTTACAGCCAATCTCTTGGTCAGTAGTCAATGAGTTAATTGATTACACCTTCCAGCATCAGAAGTACATCCCACCCTCCTGCGATTCAGCCATTCAGCACAGTTTTTTTTGGAACTGTTGATCGTGGCGGCAACATCAAAGAGTGTCGCAACTCTCTCTATCTATGGCTCTGGACCCCACCATAGGCCCCACCGTAGACCCCACCGTAGACCTCACCGTAGACTCCACTGTAGACCCCACTGTAGACCCCACTGTAGACCCCACTGTAGACCCTGTAGACCCCACTGTAGACCCCACCGCAGAACCCACTGTAGACTCCACTGTAGACCCCACCGTAGAACCCACTGTAGACCCCACTGTAGACCCTGTAGACCCCACAGCAGAACCCACTGTAGACCCCACTGTAGACCCCACTGTAGACCCCACAGTAGACCCCACCATAGGCTCCACCGTAGACCCCACCATAGGCTCCACTGTAGACCCCACTGTAGACCCCACTGTACTGTAGATCCCACTCTATCCCTCACAGAGGGAGCACAAGAGTCAAGTCCGTTACCCACTGTGCAAAGACACGTCTTTTGGACGTCCAATTTTGGTCCCCTGAAGGCACAGGCCGTAATGCCAGACGACGTCCAGTATTGACATCCACAGGACCTCTGTATAACGTCCAAAAATGGTCATTCAGTCCTATTGACGTCCAAATGGGGTCATGGTTAGACATCCAAATAGCGGACCTAGTTTGCGTGTCGAGCAGCAGGAGAATTGGTCTTGGACCGACAGACCCAATAAAGACATAATCTGTACATCCATGAAACGTCTCATGCTCAGTGGGTACTGTATGGAGTGGCTAATTGGATGCTAATTAGCTGCATCTTAAGAGCACTGAGCAATTGATTATGCCTCCTACTTTTGATCGTGAGATGTTCAATCACAAAGCAGAGCTGAACGCTAGTTAGTGTGTGTGTGTGTGTGTGGCTATGTGTGTAAGCCTTTATGAAGAGACTCCTGACAAGTTTGGAGAGTTCAACATTATGGGCTCTGATTCCAATCCGAAATTAGATTTTGGCTGATCCCCTGATTCCGATTCCGATTGCGATTCTGATTCCGATAGCTATTCCGATTCCGCTTTGCATTCTGATTCTCAGCGGCCCTGTGGTCATGGCCCAGGCTCATGTCCAGGTAAAGCCTTCCCTCCTGTCTGGCTCCCTGGACTTAATGAGAGAGGAGGGGAGGGGGATAGGAGGGGGCCATGATGCCTATTTCCTATTCAGCTGATGATTAAAATTCATAGGCTACCGGCAGGAGCTAACCCCCCCCCCCCCCCCCTTTCTCCCCCCACCCCTTCCAACCCAGCGCAGAGGCAATTTTGGATCAGTCATAGCCTTCTCCCCACAAAATTAATTTGACAGGTTTGCATTAAGGCGGCTGATCAATATCCACTTAGAGCGGAGAGGGCTGCAAAAAGAAAAATAACTGACCGCTCTGTTACGAGATGAGAAAAAATGAATCTTTGGACACTTTTTTTTTCCGCCCCCCCCCCCCCACGCCACTCCACCCCACCCCATTCCACCCCCACCCGCTGCACTCTTAACTGTTCACCTACATCAGGAGCCCTGACCTCCAACCATTGATCGCCAGCCGTTAACATGACAGAAGGAGCAGAAGTTATACCCGACTGTAGCTACCAGGGAACAATCAACCCACCTGCACTAAATGTTTGATGGACTAGCATGCCTTGGCCTATGTACAAGAATGGGAAAGCACATTGGGAGAAAAGAGGGAGGTGGAGGGATTGTGGGTAGGTGGTGGGGGGTTTGGGTGTGTGTGTGTGTGTGGGAGGGGGGGGGGGGATAAAACGTATTTGCTTTCCACTGGAAATGAAATACAGTCACCAGGCATCAAAGAGACCTCTCTCTCTCTCTCTATCGTTCTTCTCCCGTCTCTCTCCATTTCTCACTCTCTTTCTTTCCCTCTCTCACTCTATCTCGCACTCTCTCTTTCTCACCCCCCCCACCCTCCCACCACACCCCCCCTCGCTTTTTGCGTCTCTGTACAGACTGGTAAGGAGCTGTGGCGTGCCTGCACAGGGACACCGTTCACTCGTTCTCGCTCTCTCTCGCTCCCTCACTCCCTCGCTCTCTCGTTCTCTCTCTCGCTCGCTCTCTCGCTCGGCCCGTGAACTATCGCTCAGAGCGGCCGGTCTCCTCCAGGGCTGTGGCCTCGACTCGTGCTGACGTGAATCAATAGCTGCTTCTCACGCCGCCACATAAACAGGCGGGCCAAACGCCTGACAAGAGCCTTTAAAAATGGCCCAGATGAGGATACTTCTCTTCCAAACTTCAGCCGTGGAGCCATTTGTTTTTTGATTTTTTTTTGTTGTTGGGTTTTTTTTTTCTTCCCCAGTCAAGGTCAGTGGCAAGCCGTGCTGGACTGTGTGGCGTTGTGCCAAGTTTCATTCCGAGTTCATGGACAGTGAAGTCAGATCACACACTTCTGTCCAAGCCCTCAACATGGTCCAGTAAGGCCAACATTCATCTTCTGATAGCTCTATACTGTACACAGGCTGCTCCAGAATAGTACAGAGTTTTTACATATTTGTGGTTCCATACCTGTTGCTTATTTCTAGTAGATAGTATTAATCATGCCACATTTTACATTTTGTCACCCTCCTTAAATAATGGCACAAGTTATTTTTTGTTTGTCTAAATCATCATTACATTTTTGGTGAACTTTGTGTTTTCTGAAAAATCTGAAAATATGGCTTACTGTATATGGTGATGATATGTCTCGTGCACATTGATGTGTACAATCTCAATCTCCTCTTACCTTTGAATGTTTGCTCTTGAGTCACTCGGCCCTCACTGGTTCTCCATGTTCAACATGGACACTTCCTCTCAGCTCCCTCTCTATTTATCTCTCTCTTTCTCTCTCTCACTCTCTCTCTCTCTCTCTCTCTCTCTCTCTCTCTCTCTCTCTCTCTATTTATCTCTCTCTTTCTCTCTCTCACTCTCTCTCTCTCTCTCTCTCTCTCTCTCTCTCTCTCACTCTCTCTCTCTCTCTCTCTCTCTCTCTCTCACTCTCTCTCTCTCTCTTTCTCTCTCTCACTCTCTCTCTCTCTCTCTCTCTCGCACCAAGCACATTCTCCACTTCCCCCAAATCCACTTCCTTCCCCCATCTCCTCTGCTCTGTATTCAGAGGAATGGGTTGTATGTGTGTGTGTGTGTGTGTGTGTGTGTGTGTGTGTGTGTGTGTGTGTGTGTGTGTGTGTGTGTTTCACCTGAGGGCCTCAGGTATCTATGCACTCTAATGCGATGAGCCCGTCTCAGACGAAACGCACGTGCCCCTGAGGAGAGTGTGTGCGTGTGTGTGTGTGTGTGTGTGTGTGTGTGTGTGTGTGTGTGTGTGTGTGTGTGTGTGTGTGTGTGTGTGTGTGTGTGTGTGTGTGTGTGTGTGTGCGTGTGTGTGTGTGTGTGTGTGTCTGTATGTGTGTGTGTGTGTGTGTGTGTGTGTGCGTGTGTGTGTGTGTGTGTGTGTGTGTGTGCAGACAGAGACAGAGGTTCAGCCAGCTGAAGGATCATGCCATGGTGCAGACGTGATAATGGAAGCGACACACCAAGAGACACTCACAGCATTATTTTTGGTGCTTAGGTGTGCAAACTTTTGTGTGGCACTACAGGTACATGCGTAAGCACATAGGGTGTTGTGTGGGGTACTTTAAGCATAAGCACATAGGGTGTTGTGTGGGGTACTATAAGCACAAGCACATAGGGTGTCGTGTGGGATACTACATGCAAAAGCACATAGGATGAAATTCTGTCAAATCAGTGTTTTTCTTAAAGGCTGGGATGGCTTGCCTGTTAAAGAGTAGAGTTTTACTACATTTGTGTATATACATGTCTCTATGGTGTGTGCATGCATACGTGCATCTGTGTGTGTGTGTGTGTGTGTGTGTGTGTGTGTGTGTGTGTGTTTGTCTCTGTGTGTGTGTGTGTGTGTGTGTGTGTGTGTGTGCGCGTGTGTGTCTATGCATATGTGTGTGTGTGTGTGTGTATGCGTGCGCGTGCGTGTGTGTGTGTGTGTCTGTGGCATTCATTGCAATTTCAGCGGGTTCCCAGCCGATCCCCTTCTCAGCTCCCTTCCCACAGAGTCTATTATAGGTTGGGGGGGAGAGTGAGCGACTGCTCATGGAAAGCAGGTCCTCTAGGCACTCTGGACCACGTTGGCAGGGAGATGTAGATTGAAAAAGACATCAATAAATAATTACGGGTCCTGAGACTTTTAAATAGGAATCTATGCAGTGTGAAAGCGCCATTTAATCGAGTAACTTCTGACACTGTATCCATCACCGGGGAAAGCTGCAAACATCTGCAGAAAAACAGTTACTTGATTCGTCTTCTTCTTTTTCTCCCTGCTTTCTCTTTTTTTTTTTGCCGAGCCTCGTAAATGCCTAAATTCATTCTCCGCCTTGGCAAGGGGTCCTTGGTGAAATTTAAATTCATCAGTTGACCCAAATTCACAGCGGACGCTCTCTGCAGACTATACAGGCGAGAGCTGGAAAGAGAATGAGCAATAAAATACAACCTCATCGAATTTCAATAGTTAATTTCAATGTTCAAATTAGACGTTAGTTTGTTGCCGATCTCTCTGTTTATGATTGTAATATTGAATTGAGGAGAGAGAGAGAGAAAGTGAGAGAGAGATAGAGAGAAAAAAAAAAAGCTTTTGTCTTCAGCTGGTGTGGAACGAGTAATACTGCAGAACGGGTAAACATTGTGCACTCTCCCAATTGTCAGCGCAGATAATAAAATAAATAAAAGTGAAATGGGAAAGAGATTTTCATTTGGAAAATAATCATTTGGAGGCGTAAACGCGCACTAGATGGAGTGCAAGTTGTTAGTTAGAGTCGGGCCTACTCTTGGGGCGTGTGTGTGTGCAGTGTGTCTTTCTGTATGTGTGTGTGTGTGTGTGTGTGTGTGTGTGTCGGGGGGGAGGTGGGGGTGTCCCCCCTTACACACATATCCAACACACACTACACACTCACACACACACACACACACAAATGCATCCATATACATGAACATACATACAAACACGAGCCTTCGGTTAAACGGAGTGTCTTGCTGTGTTTGTGCCCGGCTCTATTGATTTCCCCATTTCTCCGAGCAGGAAGTGGAGGCCTCAGCTTTATGGGAGCCAACACGACACACACACACGTCTCCTCGGGTTGTCGCGCCACTCCTTGGGACGACGGAGGATACAGGGGCCTTTATAAGATGTCATTTCGCCAACAATAGACAATAAATAAAAGTCATTGCAAGGCTCTGTTAAATCAAAGCTTGCTCTGGATTTCAGAAGATTTGCAAATTACCTGGGGGATTGCGCGCGGTAATAAATGTTTCTTTATGATTTCTTCCGTTATCCTCGGCCCAAAAGAGACGGAAATTTGCAGCCCACTTACAGTCCTACTCCAATTTAGCCACCATTCATCTCTCACTATCTCTAACTCATCACGCTTTACTACGGAGCTCAGATATGAGCAGGGGAACGCAAGATTGTCCTCTCTCTACGTATCATATCTGAGAGTCATATTCCATCAAGATCTGAGGAAGGAAAGGGGAGTGACTTAATGGGCGCTCAACGGCACACGAGGACGGTCTGGTTACACATGATAGTGGCTGCTGTAGCAGAGATATTGAATAAAGATTACCATTTATCCTCATTGAGCTGACACACGCACACAAAAAAAACATATTTCCACAAGCTGAGCTAGCTCAGCTGCAACAAAACATTACATTTAGGAGCAATATGTGCGGGTTTCCAATGCATAGCCATGCATATGCTTTGTGTGCATTTTTTTTTTTTTAGCTAAATTGTCTATTAAACTGCTGCCAGGAGCCAGTGAGCTGACCCATATGACCTTGAAGAATTTGTGACGCATAGGAAAGTGCTCCTACGCTTAAGTAAACATTGCCATTTTATGTTAAGTGCATTTACATGTAATTTATGCTTGACAAGGGGCAAATTATGAGAAGTAAATAGACCAAAGATGAGTTTATTTGTCTGCTTGTTTTTGTTTTGTTTTAGGTTTTTTTTAACAGATAACAGCTTAATTATAATGCACAGGTGCTGCTTTAGCGTATTGATTTTCTTTTGAACCAGAGTGTAGATATTCCCAGATATTCCGGAGGAGAATAATCTACAGTGATTGCCTGGCCGGCAGCGTTTTGTTTGGAGGGGGCAGAAAATCATTCATCGTGCCTTAACAGCCCAGTCACCCCGTCGGCCTCAAATCACTTATGATTGAATCAACGTATTGGCAGCTCTCGCATTAAGCTGTTTGAAATGCATTGTTGTCGAACAACACCCGCTGCCTTGCCCTCGCTGCCTAACAGCCAATCAATCTGGGGGGCCCTGCGACAACCGCACCAGCCCTCACCATCACTGGGAGAGAGACAGAGAGAGAGAGAGAGAGAGAGAGAGAGGAGAGAGAGAGAGAGAGTGTGTGTGTGTTTGGAGGGAGGGACGCCAATCGTGGTGTCACCAATCGGATTTCCACCGGTGACCCCGGCGCTTGGCCGTAGTGGGTGCAGGTGACACGGTCCG
>NC_085007.1:3203381-3208381 GCF_963854185.1 Sardina pilchardus | reverse complement strand
ACAGAGGCCGGTTCTGGATCCGTGTTCCCCAGACAGAGAGGCCAGTTCTAGACCCGTGTTCCCCAGAGACAGAGGCCGTTTCTGGACTGACGCTAGGCCGGGACTGGAGCCACTCTACTGGATGCACTCTGTCAGACAAGGCCACCTGGGCCATCCTGCTCATATCAACTAATTGAATAAATATGTCTAAAAGCAGGTTAGAAAATGGATACAAACACCTTTACTCAGATGACCTGCCCACAGAGACTTAAAAGATCATCTGCAAAAGATTTAGGTTCAGTATGTAAAATTGTTGTTAAAAGAAAGAACATCACCTTAACGAAACCCAATGCCTAGCAGATTGAAGTTAAGTGTGACCAAATATATTTGTATTTTAGCTTTTATCATGGTATAAGGTTTATTGTGGTATAAGGTTTCCGTGCATATAATCCTTAAAGAGCAAGCAAGCGAGCGAGCAAGCGAGTGAGCGAACAAAGCCGCGGAGGTGTGTGTGTGTGTCCCGGTGGAGTGGCCGAGGCTGTGGTCACTGCCGTCTCCCGCACTGGGCCTCCGGTACGGCGCTACGCCAGAGAGGGTAAAAGCGGAGCGAGAGGCGCAAACGTTTGAACATTTCCGTGTTCTGTTTTCGCAAAGGGGAGGGGGGCGAAATCCCCCTTTAACCAGACCTAGAAAGTGACGTTACATTCAAACTGAACTGCCTGCAGAGATCGATATCCCACTATGACGACTTTGCGACACGCCTCTTGAAGCAGACAGGAACTGTTAGAATTTTGCCTCCATAGAGATGCATAGAGATGGTGCTCTATCTCTCAGTAATGAAGGATCTTTGGCTACAGCGCTAGGCCGCTACACACACACCGCTACGGCTCTCTCCTCATTCCACATCCAGAGGTGATCGCGGTGCCCGCCCACTAACATGAACAATTTAGCAGCAAATTGGCAGATGGCACCATGTGCCATCCATGGCACCTAGTTCCAGGGGGATTTGCCGTGTGTGTGTGTGTGTGTGTGTGTGGGTGTGGGTGTGGGTGTTCGTGTGTGTGTGTGTGTGTGTGTGTGTGTGTGTGTGTGTGTGTGTGTGTCTTTGTGTGTGGGTGTGTGTGTGTGTGTGTGTGTGTGTGTGTGTGTGTGTGTCTTTGTGTGTGGGTGTGCATGTGTGTGTGTGTGTGTGTTTGATTCCCACAGAGCAGAGTGTGCCCCCTAAACCAAGCCTTAGATTTCACCAAATTGTCTCTAAGCTGTGCTGGCAATTAACCTCAGGTCCCAGGGCGTGAGAGAGGGAGCGGGGGGGAGTGTGTGTGTGTGTGTGTGTGTGTGTGTGTGTGTGTGTGTGTGTGTGTGTAAGCGTGTGTGTGAGTGTGTGTGTGTGTGTGTGTAAGGGGGGAGCGTGCTGTTAGGTTAATTGCTTCATGTTACAACATCGCAATGTGAGCAGATCACCACTCTGCCAGCCTCCATCCAGACGCCTGCCGGCTAACCGCTAACAGCTAATGTCTAACGTTCCAGTGTGATTCACACACACACACACACACACACACACACTCACACACACACACTCAGATAGAAGTCTGTGCATACAGACATACATATACAGATGCATATGTGCAGAGGTAAAACAGTCAGATACAGAGGCACAGATATACATGCACCCACTCTTTCTTTCTCTCTCTCTCGCTCTCTCTTTCTCTCTTTGTCTCTCTCTCTCTCTTTTACACACACACACACACACACACACACACATAGGTGGCTGCAGCTCCATTACCTGAAGCGAGAGCAGTTCGTCAGGCTGTCTGCTCACACTGCATGTTAAATGGGTATTCCTTTACCCTGACCTGTCTGTCACACACACTCTCTCTCTCTCACTCACACACACACACAGACATCGCACACACACACACACACACACACACACACACACACTAGCAGACACATTCCCTTACATACACACACATACACAAGGACAGACACACACACACACACGTAAGCATACACATTCCCTTAAACGCACACACAGACACAAGGACAGACAGACACACACAGGTGTGTGTGAGCTGGAGTGGTAGAGGGGAAGTGGACACCGAGCGCAGGTGTATGGAAGAGTCAACACACCTGGTGGTGGCCGTACGAGCAGGACGGGACGAGACGAGAGGCCAGGTAAATAATCAGCCCCTCCGAGACCCGGAGGACAGGTGAGGCTCCCTTACGGCCAGGTGAGGCAGGGGACAGAGGAGGGTCAACGCTCCTCTCCACACTCCTGAGACGCCAATTACACTGGACTGGCTCATGTGAGTCCACGCTCGGACCAGTTCTTTCAGATGACCGAGACGTGTGCCAGGGGACGGGTCAGTTCAGGTCCAAATGCCAGTCCAGCGTCTGATGCCAGTTAGCGTGGGTTCTGGTCTGATGCCAGTTAGGGTGGGTTCTGAGGCCATCTTGGGTGAATTCTGATTGTTTAAAATGGAGGATATCCAGATTATGTGATTGGTTGTTGTGGTTATGTGGTGTTGTTCAATTCATTGAACTGCAGCATTATCATTTAGAAATGTTTCAAATTGTCAAACATGTCTCATATACAGTATATTTTAAATGTTAATTATATTAAAATGCATACATGTACACTTGCACATGAAGGTATTTTTATTATAATAGCGCAACTTATTGGCTGAAAAAATAGCTAATCTTAGGAACCATAAATACAGTAGCACATCAGCAACATTAATACAAAATAAAAATAGAAGTACATACAAAATGTTGGTAAATGCTCCAAAGGAAAAAGTGTGTTTACAAACATTGTGGCGTTGTGGACCATGGCGATGCATTATAGATATAGAGGCTCCATATTAGCCAGAGCTCTTTGCTTAGACCACTCTTCCATCACAGGCCAGAGATGCTCTGCTGACTCGACCTTTGACCTTTGGGCTGCTTTGTTGTGATGGTGGTGGCTCTGTTGTGTTATTCATGAAGGGAGAGGGTGATATCTGAGAGAGAGAAAGAAAGAAAGGGAGAGAGTGATATCTGAGAGTGAGAGAGAGAGGGAGAGAGACTATGAGAGTGAGAGAGAGGGAGAGAGACTAAGAGAGAGGGAGAGGGAGAGAGTGATATTTGAGAGAAGGGAGGCGTTGTAATTACACTCCTGCCTCGTTAGGGCTTCTCAATTAATATCTCTCCCTCTCTCTCTCCTTCTCCCTCTCTCTCTCTCTATCTTTCTCTTTTCCTCTCATCAAGGTAGACTCAGTGCCACCCGCACAGATAGGCAGGTGTGTTGATGTGGGAGAGTATGTAGGCAGATGTGTTGGTGTGTATGTGGCACGTGTGTGTGCTGATGTGTGTGTGTGGGTGTGGCACGTGCGTTGGTGTGTGTGTGTGTGTAGGTATGTACTTGTGTGGCTTTCACATTCTTTGACGTCCCGGTGTAATGTGAACGACCAGTGACTCGGACCGGTGTCTGGGAGATGAATAAGTAATCGGCAGACCTCTCGAGTCCAGTTACTGTATCTGCCACGTCTCTGTGTGTGTGTGTGTGTGTGTGTGTGTGTGTGTGTGTGTGTGTGTGTGCGTGTGTCTGTGTGTCTGTGTGTGTGTGTGTGTGTGTGTGTGTGTGTGTGTGTGTGTGTGTGTGTGCATGTGTGTGTGTGTGTGTGTGTGTGTGTGTGTGTGTGTGTGTGTGTATGTGTGTGTGTGTATGTGTGCATATGTGTGTGTGTGTGTGTGTGTGTGTGTGTGTGTGTGTGTGTGTGTGTGTGTGTGTGTGTGTGTGTGATTACCTAACAGCCTGCAGTATCCACAGGTATGAGCAGGGATCTCATGTCATGGCCTCTGTGTCCACTGTGAGCTCATCACCTCTAAATCTCTAAAGCTCTCTGTTTATACAGACCATCATCTCTGAGACCTGTTACCTATCAATTATTATATGAAGGACACACACACACTTCTCTATCTCTCACATACTGTATACACACTCTCTCTCTGTCTGTCTCTCTCTCTCTCTTCCACCCTCCCACTCAAACACACACACATACACACACACACACACACACACACACACACACACACACACACACACACACACACACACACACACACACACACACACACACACACACACACACACACACACACACGCACACACTCTACAGTCTAATTCAGGTCCACTCAGACATCTTCACTTATTCCAGAGGATGAATTATTGAAGACAGGGTGTGATAGTGAGAGTCTAAGCATGCATGACAAACAACTACTTGACCTTACATCAAAGCCTAATCGTCAAGGTTATCAAACCTGCCGTACAAAAGTTTGTGTGTGTGTGTGTGTGTGTGTGTGTGTGTGTGTGTGTGTGTGTGTGTGTGTGTGTGTGTGTGTGTGTGTAGAGTACCCTGCAAATGTGTAAAAAAAATAAATGAATAAACATCAAATAACTAGTTTATGAAAGCAGTTTAACACAATTTTTCATTCAAATTTTAATAGAAAGGTTAATGCCTGAGACATATGCTATGATGTGTCGCGTATGACTTAACTAAATTAAAATGACATTATCACAAAAGACTATAGTGGAGACATTAAAATACATACTGATCAGCTTAGAGGCATGAAGAGATTGAAAAAACTGAAATGGCATATTGTTCATCTTTTAATAGCTCGTATTAAACAATACCCAAAGACTGTTTCTACTTATATGTTTTCCAGCTGTTCCAAAAGCAACATTAGTTAAATTATATTTTTCTATCTCTCTGTGTTTTTTTGTTATGTTTTATTGTTTGGGAATTTGTAAACAATTTATAAAAGAAAAAGGTTATTGCAGAAAAGCAGTGGAACATGCAGAGCCTCACACAGACACACACACACACACACACACACACACACACACACACACACACACACACACACACACACACACACACACATATATATATACATATATACAAGTCTACACATTTATAAACACACACACGTGAATTTACCATTAAGGCTCAGAGACAAGCTGTGGCACTTACCCAAGAGCA
>NC_085007.1:3195881-3198381 GCF_963854185.1 Sardina pilchardus | reverse complement strand
CCTCTAGTTCATATGTCACAGCAGCCCAGTGTGTGTGGCCCCCAGGAGACACACACACACACACACACACACACACACAGACACTGCTTGCACACACACACACATACACACACACACACACACACACACACACACACACACACACACACACACACACACACACACACGCACCAGCCTAATGTCAGCTGGATGAGACTGAGACAAGCACAAGCACACACACACACACACACACACACACACACACACACACACACACACACACACACACACACACATGGGAGAATATGAGAGGATTTGAGAGGATCCATCCAGTATGAGTTTCATATCAGTGAGCTTTTCGGTACTCAAGAGCCATTACGTTTACACAACTCTCTCAAACACACACATACACACACACACACTCTCACACACAATCTCTCTCTCTCTCCTCTCTCTACCCATCTCTCTAGCTCTCTCTATCCCTCTCTCTCTCCTTCTCTCTATACCCCATCTCTCCTTCTCTCCCTCTCGCTCTCTGTCTCTACCTGTCGTTCTCCCTGTTGATCTGTCTCTTTTTCAAGCTATGTCTGTTTCCGTGTGTATCTGTCTGCATGTCTGTCTGTCTGTCTGTCTGTCTGTTCTGTCTGTCTGTCTGTCTGTCTTTGCAAGTGTATGACATAAACACATACAGGCTTGTGTTTTGTGTGTGTCTCAGGGGATATGTTGTGTGTCTGTGTTGTTTTAATGTTTCAGGAAATTACCAGAACTTGGACTCGTGCTCATCTATCCATCTATCGCATGGATCGTCCCTGTGTGTGTGTGTTTGGGGGGGGGGGGGTGTGTGTGTGTGTGTGTGTGTGTGTGTGTGTGTGCTTTGTGGGGTTACATGTGGCTGGCATGTTCATGATTATGGAAGTGCTCCACTCAAGAGTTTGTGGCCTCCTTTCTCTGAAGGGCAAACTCAAATGAGAAAAGAAAGCAAACCAACCCAGCAGATAAGAGAGAGAGAGAGAGAGAGAGAGAGAGAGAGAGAGACCCATGGTCTAAGAGGAGGACGAGATGAATAGCAGAGAGGGTTGAAGAGAGAAAGAGCGAAAGAGAAGGGGACATAGAAAAGAGAAGAAAGGATGAAACACGAGAGAACAAAAACAACGAGTTGAATGCATCATGTAATTGACTAGAGAATAAGGCATGTTCATTGCGACCCGGCTCAGCCATCTGAGACTCCTTAGTGTGTATGTGTGTGTGAGTGTGTGTGTGTGGTGTGTCCAGACCTGCATTTAAATATGAACAGAGCACATCAGACCCTCACACCTGAGCAACGCCCTGAACCCCTCTCACACCCACCTTTATGAATACAACTGCACACCAAGGGTTCGGTTGCAAAATGCACTATCTCCGTTTTTTATTCAAGTTATGTTATTTAATTGTAATTTCATTTAATTTAGTTGTGTAGTTTTGATTTAATAAAGCTAAATCCCAGTTGCACCTCTACTGAAATCACTGGGAAAAAACATAATAAAAAAAAAAACACATTCTTGTAAACTGTGTTTTTAAAATGTAGTTGTTTGCTCAATTCCAAAGAATATACAAGTCCATGTGGTTTAATACTGGCTCCATCAGAGCATCCATTGGTTGTGTTTTGCAGTACTCCCTTGTCTGGCGTTGTGTACAATAAATAATAAGCAAAAAGGTAAAAAATCACCGCTCATCCGTGTGAGGTGCAGGATTAAGAGTGACTGGATATCTAAGAGAAGAATCCGCACACTACAAGTCTTTGTGAAAAATAGCTTTACTGATATTTTTTTTAGCTAGCTTTCGGTCGTTAGACCTTCTTCAGGCAGAGTGAATCCATACAGACAACAGTGCTGAGTTAATACACCTGGCTTGATTGAAAATACCTGTGTCAAAAAAGCATCATGGGACATGTGGTCTTTACAAGTCTCTGTATGGAAAAACACTCTGTGTCAGTGAAGCATCATGGGTAGTGTAGTTTAGATAATACATGAAAACATATACATACAAGAAAAAGAGAACAAGTCTATGCCTTGTACACATCAGGCGACAGCCATCATAAAAACAAAACACAAGCAGTTCAAAGTTAGGCTATATAAGCACACTCATGTCAAAATTCCTCATTTAGACCTGATGGCTGTAGTGACTCTAATTTATATATCCAGAGAGTTCGTTGACATAATCTCCTCCTATCAGTAAAGCTATTTTTCACAAAGACTTGCGGTACAATAAATAATAAAATCTCCAAATTCATTAGAGAGCATTACTCCTATTGCTGGGTTATTTGCCCACACAGACTTTTCACAGAGTGATGAATTTACTCTGTAGAGAATTTACTCAGAGAGATTTGGCTTCACTGGGATACTCTTGTGCCACTTGTGAAATCAATGTTCCTCCTTGTGTGTGTGTGTGTGTGTGTGTGTGTGTGTGTGTTTTCAGCATTACAGCCTTATGTTGCCCTGCGCCAACTTTTTGGAGATGTGTTGCTGGCATCAAATTCAAAATG
>NC_085007.1:3188381-3190881 GCF_963854185.1 Sardina pilchardus | reverse complement strand
GTTGCGCTTGTCAGTTGACAGCTGCTTTAACCGGTCCTATCTATGCATTGGTTGTGTCAGAGATGGTTGAAAAAAGGTTCTGAAGGATCTTTGGTTATGTCAACAATACGTCTCCTTCGACAATTATTATTATAATGGTTTCACTGTCATATAAAAATCTATCAGGTTTTTATATGACAGTGAAGCCATTATAAGATCCTTGCTAAATCTGTGTAACCTGAAACATATAAAACATTGTAACCTGTAAGGACTATATATGACGTTGTATGAAGAAAACGAGAAAGGGGCCACTTTCAAGAGTAAATCATACAAGTTCCGTATATAAAACACATTGCTGGCATATACATTTTTTCTATATCTTTGCCCACCAGCATGAGGTGTGAACTGATAAATCACCGCCTCGGCTCTACTCTCTGGGCATCACTGACCGAGCGTGCGCGCTCCAATAATGTTTATAATTTGGCTAATTGATTGTAATGACCCTTGGCTCCAGGCCAGAGGGGCTAGCCGCCACACAGGCTGCCCAGAATCAGCATCTGTTCCTGGGCAGGAGGTGGACCCCACAGCTGCCTCCGTGTCCAGGGGACCAAACCTCAGACCTTGTTTGTTTGTCGAAGCGCTTCCTCAGATGCACGACCCCCTTGTCTTGAACTCATTGAACCTTCCCTGTGTCCAGCCATCGGTCCCCAGATTAAGAACTGTAACAAGGCTGAGATCTATTCTGCGGGTGAACACATACATGTTATGGTATGCACACCCATCAAAATTCACATTTATACATTCATTTAGAGTCCATGTGGAAGGCATAATTGCTGGGAAATATATTCTTCTTAATGTGGTTTAAATTGAATGATCTCCAATGCTGAGCCAAAAAAAATCTATTTACAAAATTAACTTGACTCAAAATAATTAAAGGAACATTACTCTGATAGAAACATTTTGAACAAGTTCAACAATTAAGTCGTGTTGGACCAATAACTTAATACTACAGCAGGATATGGGTCAGGGTCAAATTACACCACAGGAGAGTAAATCATCCCTCATTACAATGTACTTACACGTGATTCCTGATGACCCAACTCTTTCAAGAGTTCCTCCTCTAACACTTGAAACAATCCAACACACCTAACCTACACTTCCCATACACTGACTGTACATTGCACTTCTTACTGTACCTCCACCCCCTTCCAACACTCTTCCCCACTTTGTCTCCTTCAATATACTGGACTAGTACTTAAACGTATGCACTCTCATTCTCTGATTGTAGCATTTATTGTTATCAAAGGTCTCCTCTGGTAATACTTTTTAGTGTTGTACTATTTATTGTCACCCAAGGTCTCCTCCGGTAGTAGTATTTATCGTTGTAGTATTATTGTCACATAGGTCTGGCAGTAGTACTTATCGTTGTAGTATTATTGTCACAAAGGTCTGATAGTAGTATTTATCGTTACAGTATTTATTGTCACATACTGTAGGTCTCCTCTGCAGTGTAACTTGAATGTTATTACTCATTTTTGTAAGTAAACATGTCGGCTAAATGAATCTATGCCAATGTAAATATAAGATTCCGTGTTTACGATAAAGCTGGGGGCTTGATACACTGCAGTCACATTTGCACGTGAACTTGTGATGATCCAGGGAGTTGCCAGATAACCACTCGATCTGTTGAATGAAGGGAAATGCAGAGAAACAACTCTAATTTAACTAAACCAACTAACTAAAGGAGAACTCCGGCTGATTTCTACATGGATCTTGATCGCTAGATGTCGCCGAGTACTGATGATGGGGGGGGGGGGGGGGGGCGACGACCAAAATCAGAGCTACTGAACTGGAATAGCTCCAGCCAGAGCTCCCAGGGCCATCATCTAAACGTGCCTTTGCCTCTTTTTTTTTATTTTTTTTTAAAGATTATTTTTTGGGGCTTTTTTTTTTTTTTTTTATGCCTTTAATGTGACAGGACAGTAGAGATGACAGGAAACGAGCGGGAGAGAGAGTAGGGGTGGGATCCGGAAAGGACCACGGGGCGGGAATCGAACCCGGGTCGCCGGCGTGCGGTGCAGGTGCCCCAGCCAATTGCGCCACGGCTGGGGCCGCCTTTGCCTCTTAACAGACACAAAATGTCGTCAAAGGGTATGTGCAACATGAACAGGGTCAAAATGATGTGTTTTCAACTCATTAATTGTGAAGAAACAGTTTGCATTCAAAGTTTGTACTGTCACGACTGCACACTACTCTGTTGACCTTGTCCTGCAATAACTGAATTCCCACAATATCAGCGCCAGACTAGAGCTAACTTTCAGCTCAGGCATCATTTGGACTGTTTCCTTGTAGTTACACAGTCCTTAATTTGGTCATAACCATTGCAGTGCCCAATTACCTATTTTGAGGGGAAATAAACTAAAATAAATAAACTCTTTTGGGCTTTCCTGGAAGCGACTGATGGAAACAGGTATGTGACAGTAGGCTACAAACTTTTTTTTTTCACCATTAATGAGTTGAA
>NC_085007.1:3140881-3183381 GCF_963854185.1 Sardina pilchardus | reverse complement strand
AACCAAGACGGCATACACTACTCGACGACATATGGCCTCAGCTAAAAGAAAGCGGGGAAAGTGAAGTTTTTTGTTTTGTTTTGTTATTTTAAGATGAAATAGTTCTTATTTCTATGAGCGCAAAACATAATAGCCCAATAACAATAACAACAATAAAAGCAGGCCCAGCAATAATATTAACAATAGTAATAATAAAAAGAATAATGATAATAATAATAATAATAACATCAAACATTTAAGCATCGAATTCGAATTTCCTGTAAGCTAATCTGAAAAACGGTATCTGACGTGGGGGATGTTTACTGTTATAAGTGAATTGGCCATAAGGGATGCACACAGACATGCGAATAACCAGAAGCAGCAACATAAATGCGCCATCAATTATGAAGTGGCCGATAATAACGGTAAGACTGTAAGCCATTCAGACTCCACCTCAAAGAGCTTTTTACATGATGGACGGGTGGTGAAATGCACTTTGCACACAACGGCAAAGAGTTAAAATAATATTTATATTTTATGTATTTATTCTAATTCCCTAGCATTGCGTGCGCGGACTGCATTTCACCATCCGTGAATATTGAAATGTGTAAGCTAGGCTGGCCCCGGACTCTGCGCTCTGCATTTTCAACATGATTAAAGTCTTCTTTCCTTTTAAAAATAAAAATCACATTAGGAGTTTTGTTAACATGTCATTTATATGATGTCAATGACAATCCTTACCTTTTCGTTTTGAAATAGGGTTCAGATCTAAATATCTTGAATAAACTCGCTAAATGTTGGTCTTCATAATGGTTTACAGCCTAAATGTTAAAATGTGAAAATATTACATTCCCAATATATTACAACAATAACATCTAGCCTACATGAAGGCCTGCTTTGATTCACCGTTTATAGGCCTACTGTGGAATCTAAAAAGAGTTAGAATGAACACAAATCGCGCTGTGGACAACGAACCACCAGTCAGTCCTTCGACATAATAGAACGCGGCGAATGTTTAGACGTTTAGCTCCCTCTAGCGACTAAAATAAGTTTGCCTACATGTACAGTACATGGCATGTTTGAGCCAAAAAATAAAATATATATTATATTTTTGAGTGCCTTGGATCTCTCTATATTTTACTAAATCTGGAATCCCTGCACTGAAGAGCATCATCAAGGCTTTACGCCCTGTAGTCCAAAGAGACCCGTTTTGTGATCAGATATCAGGTAAAATGGGCCATCAGGTAAAATGGGCCGTTTAAGGTTTGGGGGTCCCAGCCCCTCTGGAATTTAGAGCCAATGACTGCAAAGGATGTTAAACTGTTGTCATAACTGTGCTTGACAAGTAACAGGTGATTTGATTGGTTTATGGTTGCTATGGTGGGCAGGGCAATAATGCTAATCAAGACTGCATCAGAAAACTGTGTGGTAAGTAGCCTGGCATAGCGAATCTGACTAAACTATTATAAGGATGATAAATCTATAAAAAACCAAACATGCCCATAAAAAAACTATGCAAAATATCTGTCTTGATGGCATCCATCAGACTTAATGTTGTTAGCTTGGTATATGAACATATTTTTTGGAAAAATCATGTTTTTCTTGGCGGCCCAATTTACCTTAACCCATTCAGGTAAAATGGGCCATATGGTTTCAGCTAAAATGGGCCATCCTATGGGCCCATTCTAATGGGCCACATACACATGTGTGTGAGTGAGTGAGTGAGTGTGTGTGTGTGTGTGTGTGTGTGTGTGTGTGTGTGTGTGTGTGTGTGTGTGTGTGTGTGTGTGTGTGTGTGTGAGTGTGTGTGTGTGTGTGTGTGTGTGTGTGTGTGTGTGTCACGGTGTATCTCTCTCTCTGTGTGTGTGTAGCCTATGTAGGTGTGTACACACACACACCCACACATGCACCCACACACCGACTGACACACACACACACACACACACACACACACGTGCACGCACACAGTCTCTCTCTCACACACACACACACACACACACACACACACACACACACTTACCATGACCCCCCTCCCCCCACCACCAGTATGGCAAACAAGAAGGAAAAATGTTTTTATCACACACACACACGCACTAGTAATATTAGTTAGTAATATTAGTATTTTGAATATATCGATTATCAATTTTGAATGTGAATTTTTGTAATTTACACATTTGTTCTAAACACACACACACCCACACACACCCACACACACACACCACTGGCATCAGTCAGGTTCCAAAATTGACTTTTTTAAGTGCTCATGGGTTTGCACCCACGATGTGTTTTTATTAATGCCACATATGAATATGTTTGTTTAATGCAGTCTAAATGTTATGTGGCTGTATTAGCAATTGTATTTTAAAAATTAAAATGGATAATTAACTATAATTTCCCTTTGAAATTAGACTGGCCCAATTTACCTGAAGCTGCTGGCCCATTTTACCTGAAACTGCTCATGCGAAAAAAGTTGGCACAGCTGATGTTTCAAGAACTGTAGGGCCTAAATACTTATATTTTTTTACATACTTTCAACACAAAAGTATGAAAAACAGTCATTATTAATTATAAAAACACTTGGAAAAGGCATAGATAACATTGTATTACTGTCCCAAGCGATTTACCAAAAAGTGGCCCAATTTAGCTGATATCACCCTACATATAGCACTATTCACCAAGTTATAGGTAGGTATTAGACAAAGAAATCTTCAGTCCATTTCCACCTGCCTTGGCCTATGAAGACACAAACATGAAATACGCACAATGAATCACCTCAGACACAACACGCAACACAAACTATGCTAAATTCAACTTAAACAGAATCAAGTAGGCCTACTTGGATACTAGCTATATCAAAGACAAAATATTACTATTAACATCATAAAACTACTGCAGCACAGCTACTGTAGTCTTTAATATTGTACTCCTGTTATTTACTCTTCCTTGGCTTCCTAGAACAGCTAGAATTGGGGATTTTAGATTTGGGATCTTCAAAAACTTCCAAAAAAAAACAAAAACAAAAAAACACAAACATTTACCTTATATAATACTTAACCAAGTTACTGGTATATGAATTGTTTTTATGGTGTTGAAATGTATTTAGTCGATCACTTATGTTGGTCTTAATCATCCATCGTCTTCATTTAGACTTTACTTGTTC
The DNA here is from genome assembly GCF_963854185.1 of Sardina pilchardus. Classification (NCBI taxonomy): domain Eukaryota; kingdom Metazoa; phylum Chordata; class Actinopteri; order Clupeiformes; family Clupeidae; genus Sardina; species Sardina pilchardus. The sequence goes on along the minus strand of NC_085007.1, from coordinate 3,180,242 downwards.
ATGTTAATGTCTATGGAAGGTTTATTGAGGTTATTGTAAAGCTGGGCTCAAACTACACGACTATCGGCCCGATAATCGGCCGAAACCGGCCCTTACGACAATCGGTGGAATGTTCACTTCCCAGGAGGATCGTAAGCGATTGTCGGCCCCGTTTCCCTAGTCGTGAACGACGTTCTAAGATAGAATTTTACGGGTTCTGAGACTGCCCGATCGCAAATCGTAGATATCAAACATGTTTGATATTTACGACTGGAAATAGAATGTTGAGCAACGACGAGAGTTCTTTTGATAGGCCTACTGAACTCGAAGGAGAAAAAAATAAAAATGAAGTGGACAAACCAACTAGGGAAGCGCTTGAAGAATTGTGGGAACAATATGAATGTTTGTACAACGCAACGGTTGGGCTCATCAGTACACCCACCATCAAACACAAACACAAACAAACACACACACACACACACACACACACACACACGCCTGCATGTGTGCGTCTGTAGGCTATACGTCCCTTAAGGTATGTGTGTGTACACCAAATTGGACTAGGCTACCATACCTTACCAACTATGCACAGTATCCCATTAGCTGCACGCCATCAGGCAAATCTACAACGTTATCAAAATTAACTTAATGCAGAGCTCTATCCACGCACACACATTTTGTTTGAGCAGGAGAGATTAGCACGCAGGCGCGCAACTAGGATACTTGTTTTCTTTTACCTGCTATCGTTACCAGCACACAATTAATGTGAAGCTAATCACAACTCAATACTCAACTCATCATGGATATTATATCGCAAGTTCTTTTAAACAACGAAAACAGAAGGATGGAGAATGGAGGCAGCAAAACTATAGGCCTATTCCAGATGGACAAAACAGGTAGATAACTGTGTGCTTGTCGGAATTGACTAGCTGTTTAAAGCAAGACGTTAAAGATAACTTAGCTTTATAGGGTTGTCTGTGTAACGTTGTCCAAATGAGTCGGCCACTGTTAGCCTTTATTGTTGTATTAATTTATTGATTGCATGTGGATACTGTTATGTAGGCTACTTTTTTGCTGACCAATGCACGAACCTAAAACCGAGAAACGGACTTGTCCAGTAGGCTAATATTTTCCGGTGGGAGAGGTTGTTTGATGGGTGTGACTGTCACACACACACACACACACACACACACACACACACACACACACACACACACACACACACACACACACACACACACACACACACACACACACACACACACACACACACACACACACACACAGCTTTAGCTCTCGCATGTGTGATTCAAGTTACATGTATGCTATTTGGGCGGACTGATTATAACTAGGCTAGGTCTCATTTACAGTGTTGCAAGACCAAATGTAATGCCAACACGCTGTAAAACGGCTAGGCCATAGCATGTAGCCTACATGCACGAAAGTTGAAGCCATTTCACACGCATGCATATAGCCTACGTCAAGTTATCTGTTATGAAGCGGAGGGCATAACCTAACATCTTAGCCTGTAGTAGAGCATGGAATAATGTCGCACTGCTGCTACAAGTAAAATTGAGCATCGTATGGCGATGATCAACACACAGCAAAAACTAGGCAGTCTGGCCATTAGGCTTACCTTTATATGGTCCACTGAACGTTTTCCATTAAGTTCCACATTGGGCTAGCCTGCCTACTTTAACGCACCAGGCAACAGGCAAAATTACGAGCCTATGTTTAAATGTATATTTATGTTATCACGAACAGCATCCAATTACTGTTTAGATGCCTATTGGCCTATTCCAAAAACTTAAATTTCCGTGAATTGATATTATATTTTCTCCATGCAAACCTGCACTGCGAAGCTCTCTGTTCACTGCTGTAGGTAGGATTTATTTATTATTTTTGGAGTGTGAAATTATGGGACGGTAAGAAGTGGGGAAAGCTGCATGTGAGGAGTTCGCACTCTTGACTGGGAGATATGCTGTAAAGTAAACTCTGTAACGTTATGGCCTAGTCATCGCGGCCAGCAAGATCACCCATTCTGTCAGACTTGCTGCCTGCTCGTCGTCCTTAATGAAACCCTGCGAAATCATATTGGTCAGGAGCTCTTTGACAAACCGTTCCGAAAGTTTATTTCATTGCAACGAACTTCGGTGAACTAGATTGCAACTCTATCCCATTCAATGTTCCCCGTTTTTGGTGGTCCCAGCTTTGGGTCATGTTATCATTGTAATGCCATGAAGGCTAGTCTACCCGACTGAAGAACGTGTGGTGTGACATGCTTTCAGGAAAATGTACTGAGTTTTCAACTCACACGTCATCACGGAATATAGCCTACGTAACAAGTCAATCGCAGGAAAAATCTTATAATGTGCGGAACAGTCGTGTAGTGTGAGCATGTTTACGATTGGAGACACGATAATCGGTTGCGATTCTCTTTATGTGTGCGCTGCAACCCGACGTCAAAATCGCATACGATTTTTAAATCGTGTAGTTTGAGCCCAGCTTTAGTCGCTTTGCACACCGACCGCATCAGTTAAGAACCATAAACATAAACACACAACTACGATCTCAGAAAGGACATATTCATATTGAAGAGAAGTACACTCCATTGAAACTCTGGTTTGTGCGGCATATTTCCTAAATGGACACTAGACGATCACCCGACCACAGAGAGTTCCTACTGACCACACCAGTTTGTCGAAATAGAACATGAAGTAATGGCAGTTGTTCATACAGCATCAAACCTTTGGAAGCAGAACTGGAGCACTTCAAGAAAGCCCAACCACACAGCCGTGTGTGTGTGTGTGTGTGTGTGTGTGTGTGTGTGTGTGTGTGTGTGCAAAGAAGAGGACAAAGACCAGTGTGACCATGAGAATTAAAACTTTTATTAGTGTATTTATGAAGTCTGCATATGCAACACGCCTGAAAAGCTTATGGCCTGAAGTACACGTCCTACCCTCAACATCTCTAATTGTAGAACAAGCTCACCAACTGTTAAATGCTTTGCCAAAAACATTTTTTTTTTTATTGAAAAAAAGTAAAATAAAATTATATATACACATATATATGCATATATGTCTGGTCCACTTACAGATCTATTTGGTATCCTTTTTCCATCCCCAGTCAAAATGATGTGGGCACGATGATCCCCAGAGTTGGCATGGCAACGGCCATGTCAATCATCTTTGTCTACTCTCACTAGGTGCACTTGAAATACAATCGCAAGTGTAATAAGATCAACAAAGACAGATCAAATCAAAAGAGAATGGGCAGGGCAGGAAGGAGCAGGAATGGAGATTTCACAGAAGAAAAAACAAAAAATAATAATAATAATAATAATAATAATAAAAATAAAAAATAAAAATGAAATAAGTCTCGCCACTGCCACAACAAGTAAAGAATGACAGACAGCTAGCTCACAGTTATTAGTAAGTTGTAGAACAAGCACACACTAAAGAAAAAAAAAAATTGCACTACTCTCCCTGTGTAAGCAGTCTCTCATTTTAAGATATACGATCCAATTGAAAATTGAATGAAACACAGCCGACTTTGCTCAACATTGGACTCAAGGTGGGATATTCCATTGATTGAATGACCTCTTTGGGTGTGGGGAGAAGGGGGGTAGTTCGCGCTCCTTGACAACAATAAAGCAAGGGCAGTTTATTTCCTCTGACTACGGAACAAAAGGAAGGAAAAAGAAAGAGAAAGTGAAAGGGTGAAGTTAAGAGGCCTGTTCAGCTGATTGTATGTGTTTTGTTTGTTTGTTTGAGTTTGTTTTCTGTGAGAGGGCACATGCAGGATGAGGAGAGGAGCCGCGGGCTACTGTAGGAGACTGGGGGTAGGTGGCGTCTGCGGAATCCTTTTTTTTTTTTTTCGTGACGGGACTTGAACTTTATGAAACCATGTTCCGATAAAAAGAGGGCATGATCTAAAAAAATATTCAATTCTAATAAAAAGGAAGAGAGCTTTAAAGATTTTAAATATATTTATATATAAAAATACATGAAAATACAAAAAGTAGCTAAAAGAAAGATAAAAGCAAAAAAATAATCTTGTAATTGTGTAGGATAGCCTAGTTTATCAACACTTAAAGCTTAAATACTTGAATTTTGAAAGATTTTGGACTGAGAGACCGTGTTCTTTATCAATTTACTCGTAAGTGACCGCAAGAATAGAATTCACTAGAAGCCCCAAGCTGAGAGGTAGGTCACTCTGGACACCACTGCTCTGACCAGCCCATCTCGGGTCCGAGAGGGGAGGCCGAGACAGCCGCAACGAGGCTCAGAACCAGCACCAGAGTGCCTCGGACCAGAGCGGACCTTCTGCTGGGAGTGTCAGATTGGAGGCGGGGTTTAATAGCTTTCACGTGATTGGAGTTTTGGCTGGGTTTCCTTTATGACATAACATTCCTATCTGTTCCTATTCAATTTAAAAGAAGCATGTCTTAGAACAGCACACCTCAAATTAAAAAAGGCAACATTCTCTTCAAGTGGGGGGGGGGCGAAGGGGGGGTGAGGTAGGGGGCAGCAATCGTGATTTTACCTTTTTTTTTGGAAATGGAAGGGGGGCAGGGGAGAGCATCTTTTGGCATTCCTTTCAGAACAAAAACAATATAAACTGAGGAAAATAACAGGCAAGATCAATGAGAGTTAATACTTTTGGACCATTTCAATTAGTCTTGCAAAGACAACAAAAATGTCAGAAATGCAACTTTTTGCCAGAAAAAGTAACTTTTGTCCAGCAGACAAATTTTTAGAGCTCAAAGCCAGAAGTATTTACCGTATTAAATTTCATAACTTCATTGAGGGAAAAAAAAAATTAATAATAATAAAAAAAAAAAGCTCACTGCAACACTTGTGCCAAGTATTACCTGCCTTCTGATGATTCCCCACAACATACACATCTTTCCCTGGTCCTCTAAAAATCAATATACATTTCAGTTCTACCACTAATACACTTAATATTGAGGGTTTAGGAGAAAAGAATCAAAGGTGCGTGAAGCTGAACAAACAGCAAGTGCCGGGCTCTGTTCCGAACAGTGAACACATCAGTGTCAGGAGAAAGCGAGAGAAGAGAGAGAAAGAGAAAGAGAGAAAGAGAAAGAGAAAAAGGATTCACAAGTACTATGAAATAGGGGTTATAGCAAGTCTGTTGTTCTTCTAGTTGTCATAGTTTTGTTTTGTTTGTTTTTTGTCGTTTTTGTATGTTTTTTTTGTTTGTTTTTTTTCTTTTTCTTTCTCTTATGTGATTGTAGACTCGGTTGTCGGGGGCAACGGTCGTGGTGGCGGGGAGGGGGGGGGGGCTTTAGGACATACTGGAACAGCGGACCGAAGGAGAGCCCATCTGGGTCAGAACCTTGTCTAGCCACTGCAGAGGCCCGTTGAGATGCAGCTCGATCCAGCAAGGGGTGCTCGTAACCGTCTGTCGTCTGCAGAAACAGAGAGAGACGTCGTGAGGAGATATACTAGACGGGGCGCATCCCTTATCTGCTGTGCTGACAGACAAGACAAGAAACCACTCTGGAAGACAAGTTTCCACTGATGATGGGTATGGATTTGAACCAATATAATAAATTACAAATACAGACTTACTCTTAAAAATGATATGATAAAAAAAAAATATGTTTCTTATTTCACTACAATTGTATGTATTTGATAAGTCCCTTCCTTTGTACTCTGTGTAAACACTTTATGAGTGTTATTGCCCTATAACCGTACAGTCGGTGTCACAGCTTTCTAAAGTATGTCTGCATTTGTAGATAAACACTGTATATGCGTTACTGCCCTATAATTGTGCGATCCTCTCCTCTGTACTCTATGTAAAGTATGTCTGCACTTGTAGATAAACACTTTATGCGCATTGGTGCTCTATAATCGTGGGGACCCTCACCTGCCCCGTGTTAACACTCTGTGTGTGTTATTGCCCTATAATTGTGGGGTCCCCTCACCTGTACTCTGTGTTACCATTGTGTGTTATCGCCCTGTAACAGTGGGGTCCCCTCACCTGTACTCTGCGCCCCAACCCTTGACGAAGCTCATGCGGATGGTGCACATCCTGGTGAGCTGGTAGACGGCCTCGAAGCCCTGGTTCACCGACTGGGCCAGCAGAGCCGCAAACTCCTGGTTGTTGAAGATCTTCAGGTTGCAGCCTGGAGTGGAGAGGGAACATCACAACAACAGGGACATCAGCGTCAGTCTTCTCACTCACTGGACTTCAGGTCAGAAAACACAGCTGGCCGTCTTAGTCTAATTATTCAATGTGACCCGTGACGATGCAATTTCACAATTTTATTTACATCTCTTCATTTAGCACAGCAGTTCACAAACTTTTTTTCCCCCCACGGACCACCTTCTGAATCCTGACTCGGCTCGCCTACCCCCACCATCCAACACAATAAAAAGTAACACATTCTATTGACGCAGTGCATGTTTAATAAGCCGCCTTTTTTTTTAATGAAAACACAGCCTACTATAGAGTTTACAAATTATTGTATATGTAATTAAAAATGATTAATCTATTCATGAATTAAGTACAGAAATGTTCATTTTTAACACCTCTCCGACATAGCCCTTTTCATCTCGCATACCCACTAGAAGCAGCTTGCGTACCACTGGTGGTCCCTGATATAGCAGATGCTGTTGTCCAAAGTCAACGACAGTATATTACAAGGGATTACACTGTCCCAAGAGCAACTTGGGGTTAGGTGCCTTGGTCAAGGAAACAACTGTGGAAGCTGGGAATTGAACCAACAACTTGGCTGCACGCAAGCCCAGCTCCTTAACCACTACACTACCGCAACCAGGTTATCAAAGCAGACATTTAAACCCATGAGCGGTTATTATTAGTGGAGTAAGTGTGAGTGTGTGTGTGTGTGTGTGTGTGTGTTACCTGGGGGGATTTTGCAGACTGTGGCAGGGTGCCATCCATACCGCTGGTTACAGTTGGGGCTCTGAACGAAGATGGCGCTGTCGCTCAAACACTCTGCAAACACCTCTCCGCCGATGTAGTACAGTCTCACACCGCGGCCTGGACACATTCACACACATTAGCGAAACTAGTCATTCATGCCCTTCACTTCACTTTGATGTGTGTAAGAGAGTGAGTGTGAGTGTGTGTGTGTGTGTGACAAAAGGAGAGAAGGTGAAATAGAAATGAGGCCACAAGGGTGAAGGCAAGTGAGTGATCTTAAGAAAGCCATCCTGAGGTTCCTTGGTGTTTTAAGCCCCCAACGTTGTCTTCAAGACAGTGCTGCCTGGAAGGCGCTTGGGTTAGACATGGGTTAAGGATAGGGTTAGGGGGGGCGCTGTGGCACAGCAGGCAACAGCGTCCGTACCATTTACGGGCCCGAGTGCCCACGGGGACCCAGGTTCGAATCTGGCCTGCGGTCATGTCCCGATCCCACCCCATCTCTCTCTCCCACTTGTTTCCTGTCTACCTCTTCACTGTCCTATTCTAATAAAAGGCAAAAAGGCCAAAAAATATACTTAAAAAAAAAAAAAAAAGGATAGGGTTAGGATTAGGATTAGGTGCCTTGAAGTCGATAGTGGCAGCGCTGCCTGGAAGGACGACGTCGGGGCTTAAAACACCATCGAGCCATCCTGAGGGGTGGTGTGTGGGCGGGTGCGGTACCTATGTGTCTGCGGGTCATCTCCACGGTGGCGTTGCGGTTGACGTTGGACAGCAGGCCCAGGCAGAAACGCTCCGAGTTGGACGGGTCGGTGAAGCCGTCCACGGTGAGCGAGGGCTGCGAGGCGTGGAAGGTCTCGCCCACCCGCTGGTTCAGCTCGTAGTACGCTATGGAGCACCAGAACGCCGGCTCCGAGTAGGTCACCGGCTGTAGGTCTACACACACACACACACACACACGTAAGTCTCTCCTCATGTCATGTTGTATTTTTCCTGTCTTCCTTCCTGTCCTGTCTACCCCCTTGTTATATTGTAAATAGGGCTTTCAAGGGCTCCCTTGAAAAAGAGATTCAATATCTCAAACTCACCTGCTAAAATAAAGGATAAAAAAAAAATATATATATATATATATATATATATATATATATAATTAGCTGTTCTAGATCTGTAATTAGCTGCTCGAAATTGATCTGCATGCATTATTACAGTCTAAGGGCTTGGACTGGATATGCCTGTGTGGATCAATACTACCAAAGGTTTTAACCTACTCCTGGAATAAAGAACAAAGACATTTTTAAATTTGATCTAAACCTTTTTGTTTTACCTTTTGGAATCAAAATGAGGAATCGATAGGAACTGCAATCAATAAGGGGAGTCAGAATTGACACAATTTGAGCGATACCCAACCCTTCTTGCGGGCGCGAGTGTGTTGTGTGTGTGTCCTTACCCATGCCATGGTTTACAGGTGAGAGTGTGCTGGGAGACAGCTCAGCGGGGGAACCTAGAGAGGGAGAGGAAGAGATCAGAGCACGAGGGAGTAAGGGAGAGAGGTAGCTACTTTACAACATAGTTCAGTCGACACACCACAAGTATGGGCTGTTTAAATGACAATTGATCAAAGCAGAATAAAGGATTATTTAGTTGGAAACGTCAAGTAATGTTCTTCTAGCTTTAGGCAGTAACAACCTTCAGAGAAACAGATCTCAGAATGCAAGAGACACTCTACACTACAAAAGGGGATATAACCAAAGCACAGATCACTAGGCAGTCCCTCACCACCCTAAGAGTGACATATTTTGTCAATGTGGTCAAAATGTTAAGTTTGTTAAAACGTTCTCCTGGGAGCTTTCAAAGTTCCTAATGAATCTGAGATTCAGGAGGGATGTTAGCCTGGCTCCGCCTGTCTACATACTTCTGCTCAATTTCTTTACCCTACAGTACTACGTCTGGAATAGCTTGATCTGTCCTCGTTTACTTCAGCTTCCTGGAAGCCAAACCAACCAGCGAACAGAGGGCGTTCTCTGCAAAGTCAGAGAGTCTGGTATCCAGGCTAGAGGGATGTCACTCAAAAGTAGGAATTTTCCCACTCCTGTTGCTGATGAACACACCAAATGCTGGAGGGACTGCCAAGGGTGGGAGTTGGGGCTGTGTCCAGGTGGAACCAACAGGGGGAGTAGCTGGGAAAGGGGCATCAGTAAGAGCTGTGGGCACTTTACTGGTCCCGTGTCACACACACACACACACCACAGCTGTCTACTGTCATTCCCGAGCAGTGAGACACGACTGGGAATGTACCTGTGTCCATACTTTGATTCAACTGCTGGTCACTGGTCTCTCCATCCTCACTGATGTAGCCCGGAGGGGGAGTCTCTGCAACACACACACACACACACACACACACACACACACACACACACACACACACACACACACACACACACACACACACACACACACACACACACACACACACACACACACACACACACACACACACACACACACACACACACACACACACACACACACAGTTAAGAGTCATCAGCTACACATTTTTCCCCATGTTGTATAAATACGCATGGCTTTATTGAGCATTTCTCAGTGGCGAGTGCTTGCAGACTGTAGAGGGGTATGAGTGCAGCAGAAAGGGTCCCTAAAAAAAAAGCCTTGCCTTGGACTGCTCCCAGTTGGGAAAGTTGGTGTATGTGTGTGTAAGTACATGCAGATGTTCGGTAGATCAATCCCAGGGGGATGTTGGTCTTCGAGCGAGCGAGCGAGCGAGCAACTCTCACCAGGTATGTAGTTGTTTGGTGGGTCGATCCCGGCGGGGAAGTTGGTGTTTTCGGGGATGGAATGGGTGTAGTCATCCAAAGGAGGCAGCTCAGTCAGGATCTCTGTGTGTCTTGGCACGAGGACAGGGGGCAGCACTGGGCAGAGAGAAGAGAAGGAGGAGAGGAGGAGAGGAGGAGAAAGACAGAAAGATCAACTTGCATACATGGAAATACATGTAACTATACATCCTTGTTGGGAATGTGTTTGTTTGTTTGTTTGTTTGTTTATTTGTTTATTATTATCAATATAAAATAGTGTCTTGCAGGAGAACTTAGGGGCTTAAAGTGTCACAAAGGGATGAAAATGCATCAAATAGTGCTTTTTAAATGAAAAATAACACAGCTACATGATGCATTTTCATTCAAAAACACTTTGGTCAATTTTTGCCGGAGTTACACTGTTTGCTCAAGGGCATAACAGTGGATGCTACAGACAGAAGTCACAGGGAAGGAGTGTAAGAATCAACCTGCCCAGTGCACTCCATGTCAGACTCAAACATCACCCAGGGTTAAACATGGGCTGGCCTGCCCTCTAGTGGACATTCTGTTTAATCAAGTTTCTGCCTGAACCTCAAGTTCCTGACACATGATTTCTTCCAGATTATTTTTTAATGATTATTTCTTCTTTGAGACCTTGAAAAAACTAAATGGTTTTCTGTTAAACACTAAGAGCAAAATAAAATCTCAAAAAGCCTGTCATTCATAATTCCATACATCCAAGCAGATCAAGTGATGGCACCTGTGTGTGTGTGTGTGTGTGTGTGTGTGTGTGTGTGTGTGTGTACCTGGCGTCTCCACCCTCTGGTAGTGGTAGGGGTTGACGCAGACCTCATCCTTCTTGAGGTTGAAGGCGTACTCGCAGGTGTCGATGGCGCGCAGCTCGTGGTGGCTGTGCAGGTCGGGCCAGCGCCACAGGCGACAGTAGATGACGTGAGGAAGACCCTTCCTGTGAGACACCTGCAGCCGGCCATCCAGAGACCTGGGGGAGAGGGAAGGGGGGAGAGAGAGAGGGGGAGAAGGAGAGAGGGAGGGAGGGAGAGAGAGAGAAAGGGAGAGAGGGAGGGAGAGAGGGAGGGAGAGAGATAGGGAGGGGATAGAGAGGGGGAGAGAGGGTGAAAGGGAGAGAATGGGAGGGAGAGAGAGAAAGGGAGGGAAAGAGAGGGAGAGCAAGAAAGGGGGAGAGGAAGAGGGAAAAAGGGAGTACAACAAGAACAGAACGGAGAGGGGGGTAGAAAAAGAGGAGAAAACAAGACAGGAGAGAGAGAGACAACAGAGAGGGATGGAGGAAGGATGGAAGAATGATGGAGGAGAAGCCAAGCAGAGGAAGAGAGGATGAAGGAGATATAGAAAAAGGAAGGAGGCAGAGCATGAAGAGATGAGAGGATTCAAGGAGGAAGAGGAGGGAAAGGAGAGGAGGAAGCCAATAAAAGAAGAGAAGAAAAAAGGAGGGAGAGAGGGAGCGACAGAGAAAGAGAAAGTGGCACAGAGGAGGAGAGTGCCATATGATGAGAGAAGAACAACATGAATGGAGAGAGGGAGGAGGGGCATGTTTAGACTTCTGGAGGAGAAGAGCAGATGACATCCTGAAACCGCACTAAACACACACACACACACACACACACACAGGTATAGAACAGCAACCTGTCTCACACGCACGCACACACACACACGTACGTACACGCACACACTCACACACACTACACTACGCAACATTAGAGCCTCACCAAACCTGCATTCTTACAGCTGGCTACAGTTTGCATTTCAAAGACTAGCACCTATCGGTCTACATCTACATATGCTGTTCAGATGAATTAATGGGTGCATTACCAGAACTGTATTCAGGAAGAGACTGTAGAAGATTTATGGTCAATTACATTAGTATGGTCATCTTTTTTTCTTTTTTTTTTTTACTTGTTTTTAACTTTTGGGGGCATTTCAAAAGAACACAAATCATTCAAACTAACAATGTTCAATGCTAATCAACCAAGAATATAGGGAGGAAGAGAGGCACACAGAGATTGAAAGAAAGACAAAAGACAGAAAGAAATGAAAGACTGGCAGGAGAGAGAGAGAGAGAGAGAGGGAGAGAGAAGAGAGATGGAGAGCTAGAGAGACAGAGACAGAGAGCAAGAGACACACACTGGTATGAGGGGACAGGCCAGAAGAAAGCAAGTGATATAGCAGGAGTGTTAAACGAGAGCAAGCGAGAGCGAGAGAGAGATGAAAGAAAGAAAGAAAGAAAGAAAGATGAGGACAGCTGACAGGTTGTGGAGCTTCAAGAGGCAACAGGGGGAACAGTGAGGACAGACAGACAGAGAAAGAGAGAGAGAAAGAAAGAGAGAGAGGAGGGGGAGGAGGGTCCACCCCAAGCCCAGCCACAACACCATAGCACACACACACCCCTGCCCCCTCCCTGTGTGATGTCATCAGCGTGCGCCCCCCGGGGGCCCGGGGCGGGTGAGTGAGGAGGATATTCACCTGGTCGTGTCAGAGCTGCTGTACAGGCCTGACGTTTCCCACTGTTCTATCGTATTGGGCGAGCTCAGACCCCACATTTCAGAGCAATTGCTGTGCACAGAAAGTAAAACAAAAAACAGAACACAAAGAAACAAAAAAATGATAAACATGGGGCATGATTCATTCAAAAATACCATGATGATATAGCATGGGGGAGGGAGAGAGAGAGGGGAGGAGAGGAGGAGGAGGGGGGACAGGGGGGGGTGGTCACGCTTCTTTTATGGGAGGAGATGATGACATTAACACCTGGAGTTGGGTCTGATAGCACATGGACATCTCCACACACACACACACACACACACACACACTCACCACCCACACACACAAACCACGCACACACCTCCAATAAAAGAAGCCTCTGAAATGGGGAGACATTTACACAGGACTTTAACAGTGTGAGATGGAAACAAACTCAAAGTCATTGGTGACACTGATGGACTTGGGTTGTCATGACAGTGTAGCCGGACTCAGCTCCACTGCCTGGGTGTCATTCCTCATGCAGGCCTAGACTACGGGGGGGGGGGGGGCAGGGATGGGGGAGGGGGAGATTTGTCTCCATGTTTCAGAAACATTACACATTTCAACTGAACACCGACTGGCTCAGGACACTGTTTGAAGTGCATGCAAGAATAAACACAAAACAAGGCGGACATGACAGCAGAAGGATGTTTATCTTTTGAGGTGTACCATTGGAACGCATCAAACTGAAGAAAAAAAAAACAGAAGGGAACAGTCAGACGGACGAGACAAACATGGGTGTCCGCGGCTATTCTCAAAAGAATCATGGACTGAGGACATGAGGTTGTGACGTGACGTGACGTGACATGACGGGACGTGACAGTACAGCGGGTCACACAGACAGACGTTTTGGCATGTGATGAATGAAAGTCTGCCCCCTGGTGGTGGTGGTCTCTGAAATGGGACTAAACCAGTAGGAACTCACTCAGTGAAAACAAAAACAGTACAAAGCCTGCAGCCACCAACAACAACCACAACACTGCCTCTGCAGCTCACAGTCAGTGGACACCGGCTTCATGGGCACAAGACGTAAGACCTGATCTCCTGCGCGTGTTTTGTGCGCGTGTGTGTGTGTGTAATGCAAATTTATAACAATCAATCTAATCAAAGTTGGTACTGCTAACAAGGAGGGGTTCTAGTGTGTGTACACACACATTTGTTTGCGTAAGAGTGTGTGTTGTTCAGGCCTCTTGACGTGTTTGTCTGATTGCACTGGTATTGTAATGGCTAGCTCTTTGATGCCATGCCAGAGCCGGGTGGAAGGCTGGGCCACAGGAGTGGATAGACACAACAACACGACCCTTTCAGATCCCACAAACAGCGCGAGACCGCTGGAGAGCATCAGCAGATCATCTGCCATGTTGTGGCATCAAGTAGAGGCCAGAGAGGTTCCAGAGCTCCTGTAAAACAAATCCTCAACAAAAAACAAAAAAAAACCCACACATATCCCCATACGACTTAAACAGTTACATGCTCAGTTACTGGTTAGAAGGAATAACCCTACAGACTGAATTAAGGGCCTTATCTTACACCCCGCGCATTGTGGCAACTAGCACAGCTCAAGTCTAGTTCCCATCTCTCACCCAAGACAGTGATTCATTTTTTGCCATGCGCTCCAGTTCATTAGAACATTGCGTCCATGGGCGTGCCAATTAAAAAAATAAAAAATAGGCATCTTAAAGCCACTAAAAACTGGTCTCAAGCAAAGGCGCATGTAAAGTACAGCTGTTTCGAAGGCACACGGTCATGACATTTCAGCAGCCCTTAGCGACGAGTCCCGGGCAATGACTCGGCTGCAGGATGAATATCCTTCTAATTTGTATTAAATCCTTCAAACATTACTGGGGTAGTCATAGCCTATGAGACCACAGTGAAATAAATGTCAGTTTGCCAAAGAGTTCAAATAATTGCTGAGTGAAGTCAAACACACACACACACACACACACACACACACACGTTTTAGTAAAAAAAGGTTATGTGAAATCCTGGTGTTGCACAGTCTCACGTGCAAGCAGATTCCTTCAAATGCGCTTTCTCGAAAAAACCAACGCACCGTTTGAAGTTGTGCTGCTTGCTCTTAAAGGGAATGACAGATGTCACTCTCGTTGGTTTAAAGGATGCTACGCCCCAAACACACCCATGACTAATTAAGAAACATAAAAACAACCCTTTTGAACAAAGCCCCTTGCCATCTACGCTTGCAGTGTTGCAAGTATGTGATATTCACATCATACAAACATACTATTGTCTGAGCATTTCCTCCGCTAGGTGATTGCACCTGTGGCTCCAGTAAGACTAACTGATTTTAGTCATCAAGGAAACAACGGACATGGCATGTCGACACATACTATGAGACTGACACATGGAAAACCCAAGTATTTCAACAGGTCAAATTTAGTATGGAAGTCCTCTTACAGCATAGTGCGACTATCACCAACTCAAGTTCAGTCTACGGTACCAGGCATGTCATTACTACGGCCGTTTGTACAAACAGACGATACTCGCAACAGGACTGTATTCTGATAACTTGACAACAAGCACTCAGTCAATTAATGGGGACTCAACGAGATATGCTTCCATGGTACAGCCTTTTCAAGGTTGACATACTTAGCGGTCAATCATAATGGACCAATTTCAAAACAGGGCCTAGCCCTAGACGCACACATTCTGGAATGCCCCTTTTAAGAGGACGCTTTAGGGGAACGCCATTCTGATCCCTAATACCTGTTTTCTACTTAGGCCTCAGTCTAATACCCCTGATTCAAAACGACCCATCTACACTTCAAAGCCAAGGCAACAGGTATGCCTGCTTTCTTCGAAGCACTGATTCAAAGGAAAAATGAAGAAAGTTTTAAAATAGCTCAAACAGATGCAAGCTGGGGAGGTCCAAAGCAATGCATTTGGTCAATTAAGAGACCATGCCATAGAATGTAGCTCTTCAAGAGTTCTTTGAAAAGAGAGGGGCATCCCTCTTGAAGCCCCAACCATTCCGAGAGTGCCTCCTCTGCAAACACATCCAGCAGTTCAACAGCTAACTTGCACTCACCATAAACTTCTTTCTCTCCCCTGCTACCATTTTCTACTACGACAACACTTTCCCTAGTACACTCTTAAAAACGATCATGTTGCACCCATCTGGACATATAAATGTGTTAAAACACAAGTTTTGTTATTTTCAACACATTTATTTCAAGCATGTACTTCAACTCCTGAACACTCATATTTTAATCATTTCCATAATGCTGAACATATTCATTGACTTATTTTTGATGTTGGCCAGCTTCCTTCTGCTTAGAGCAAATACAAGTGTCCAGAAAGTTACATGGAATTTTGCGGGAAACTTGCTCAGTGTTTAAAATAATCTGATTCAAATCCCTCAAAACAATGGCCATTTCAGCAACAATTTTACATCCACCTCCAAGCCTATGACCTGAAACAAACATTGCATTTCTGAGAAGACAAAAAAAAACATTCATTGACTTTACAAAGGCAGATGTGCTCGCTTGGCAGGAAACAGCTCTAAAACGGAGAAGAAAAAGCAAAAAATCTCATCTAAAACGCTCTCTAGAGACAGAAGTGAAACAGTCACACTTCACCATGACTGATGTGGCACTTAATAACCAGCGGATGTTCAGCAGTTGCACAACCTACACGGGGGCACCAACAGGCTTCCATGCAGCAGGACTAACTAAACTTTCATTATCTGGAGAGACGCGCATGGTTATAAAACACAAACACACGAATCATTCATTTTTGTTTCCCGCTTTAGGCAAAATGACATCACTGCAGCCATGTCAATAAAGCCAATCCGAACCTGAATCTCAAAACAAACACACAGACGCACGCATTTATAAAAAAAACATCTTAAAATGGCACACTTAACGCAAGCATTTCGAAGAAGAACAATAAGCTTCTCTTCAGCCCCACAATCTGTGGTCAGATGGCCATTCATTAGGAGATGTGAATAGAAGCTTAATCGGGCATGAATCATATGCCATTCTCAATTAATAAATGGTGGCCTAACAATTCAACAGCTACATACACACAACTGCCTTTATTCACACAATGACTGGGAAAAAAAGCCGCCAAAACACTAGGTTGCTTCACTCTCGCACACACACCGCATTGTTGCCGATGAGCACTATTGTCAATTGTTCAGGGGTTTGCTCTCGAACATCTGGCATCTCATCAAAACTAACCTTTTATATAAAATATACACTTTGCATTCAACAATTAAAAAAAAAAAAAAAAAAAACGAAACTAGAACCAATTATAATTCCATCAGCACTTTGCTGCATCCATGGACAGGACACACAACAATGGCGCACCACCACTCACATATGAATGTGTGAACTTGTATCGTATGAATGTCTGTAGGGGCTGCCCCTGTGGGAACGGCGCTGCGGGCTAGGCGGGCTCTGACCATAGACTTGATACTCAGTGTTGTGGGCATTGCAATGACCAGACTACATTTTGGACAGACTGAGAAGCTCTCTCACATTAAACTGGAGGCACTGTTTTGCAGTGAGCGAGCGTGTGTGTGTGTGTGTGTGTGTGTCTCGACCACAAAATCTATTGGTCATCCACATCCCAGAGCCTCAGTCACCTCTCTCTCTCACACACACACACACACACACACAGAGAGAGAGCCTGGAGTTGTGTCCTGATAAGACTAGCAGATAAGGACACACACTCAGTTTTTAACCCAAGCCAGCTCCTCTCTGTACCAACTCTACAGAAACCAACCCCTCCCCCAAAACAAAAACACATTCGCCCAACCTTCACCCTGTTGCTAGTTAAAGCCTCCCTCTCT
This sequence comes from Sardina pilchardus, assembly GCF_963854185.1. NCBI lineage: Eukaryota > Metazoa > Chordata > Actinopteri > Clupeiformes > Clupeidae > Sardina > Sardina pilchardus. The sequence goes on along the minus strand of NC_085007.1, from coordinate 3,163,175 downwards.
CTCTCTCACACACACACACACACACACACACACCAAAAAAAAAAAAAAAAACTTCACAGAGATGTGGACTTCATCCATAACCTGGGGCGAGATTAGACTCCGAGGAGGGGCTCCCCGCGCCACAAAGAGAGCCATATGTCTGCTCTAACAACCTGCCTGCGTGGCCCCTTTCATGACAATGGGCTCAAAACGAGCAGCGCTGCAATTACGCCGCCGCGTCTCCCGGCTCCCGGCTCCCGGCTCCCGCGCCGTTTGTGCGCCTGCCAGCAGCGTAATCCCATCAGAGCACTGCCTCGGCCTCGGCTCATAACGCCAGGCTGGGCCTGCTTACGAGACCCCGCCGAGCAGGAAGCAGCCCGCAGAAAGTGCTACCTTCCCCAGTCCGTAAACGCCCCCCCCCCCCCCCCCCCCCCCTCACCCACCCGCCCCCACGCCAGGAGTCGCCCATGAGGTCAGGCTACGGAAGGGGGGGGGGATGAAGACCAAGTGGACGAGGGCATCAAACACAAGAGAGGTGTGGAGAGATACACACTACTACACCAGGGCACGTAACTGAAGTGCTGGTCGCTTTTCAGAGCTTAAATCTGTTTTAGCAGTGTTCATCTAATTTCTTTTCAAACGTACAAGCCAGAATCACCTCTGGGGTAGCCAGTTCCGTTGATTATAGCGGAACGAACGCTTCAGTTATGTGCCCAGAGTAGCCTGCCTGCAAGCCAGAGAGGACCATGGGACTTCCTACTCGGCGGTTACACATGATGTAACTATCACAACCAAAAAGAAAACATTTAAAGACTTTGTACCCTCTTGACCTAAAACAATCCGTGTTTTATCTACGCAGAGTGTACACACTCGTGGACCAGGCCGTTCTTCTGTTAAATCATCTCGATGGTATTCGTCTGAGAACAGCTCAACACCTTTACTTGCGTTATCCGTCCTAAGACATGCAACAGGAGCAGATCGGTATCGCTCACGTCAAAGCAGGTCTTCTGGACCTTTTCACCGCAAACGACGGCAGCTTATCTCCTGACTGGGGAGTATGGGGGCTCTGGGAGATGCACACACCCCCACCGTATCAGAACAGGCACCCGTGTGCTTAGTTCACAACATGAGAAGAACAGGGATCAGGTTTAAACTCTGTTGTCAAGATGTGCTTTGGCAAATATTTTCCGGTCCTACACTAAATATCACAACATTTAGCAATTCAATCAATATAAAAATTCTGTGAAAATTATGATTGCTCTTTCAGTCTCATCTGAACATTTGCATCACATGTTAAACCAATTGACAATGCAGTCTAGAATCTCATCAGATGACAAATTTTCCTCGTAATATCAGACAGCAAGATGGTATTACCGTAGTCATAAAATATAAGCCTGGTTTAATACCACCTCAGTATAAAAAGCCTTCCATGGTCACAAAAAGGCACCATGAACTCTCATCTTCCCAATGGTATCCTATCATGAACTCACAAGTGTCGACCATCTCATGAAATCCATCCATCTAAAGCAGATAGTTTGATCACTTTTGGGAACTCCAAGCGTTTTGGGCCCTTTGTGTTTCGGTCCATGACTGGAGCGAAAGACCTATTCTCACGCTCACCCCAACAGGAGGCCTGGCAGAGATAAGTCTATCTGCACATTCAGACAAAAGACTTGGGTTGATAACGGCGCCTGGCTTCCACAAACGCAAACCGGAAGTCACATCTCTTGAGATAAGCAGTTGTTTGTCTTACTTTAAAAAGAGAAGACAGTCAGGCACGAACTTCCAGGCTCTGGAAAGGTGCCTGGCACCTGAGTGACATCTAAAGGACGCCACTCTTTAAATCCGGCATGGACTCACGCACATTAAGGACTTCGACTGGCTACTTGTGATACCATATCCACTTTGTGGCATCTGGCAAGACAGTTTTGACTTTTTTTTCTTTCTTTTTTTAATCGATTTGCGAAACATTTGCTAACACTGGGAAGGACCACGGCCCCCTGACAGCTTGGCTGCATATCTTCACGTGGGAGCCTCAGCAACCCAAAGGATAATCAGTTCCGTTTACCATGTGGTCAATCATTCTATTCCGCACTGACGCAACAGCCCATTGCGTGATGCTAGGGCACACCATGGAGCGGTCAGCACACTCGCAAGCCAATAACAATAATAATACTAATAATACTAATAATAGTAATAATAATAATACTAATAATACTAATAATAATAATACTACTACTAATAATAATAATAATAATAACGGTCTCACTGGCCATGCCAAATTGAATATTTTATAGGGCATCATCTTTCAGAATCCTATATCTGGCTTTAATCAAGTGCTTTTATTTGACATTATTTGAATTGCTGAGCTATAGGGTTGAAGAAAAATGAAAACAATAAAAAAAAGAACAATGCTTTTAGAAAATGCTGGCACATTCCCTTCAAATAGGTTTGTCAGGAACTCAAATTATGTAAAGAAATATTTAGTTTGGCTTAGATTGGAAGCTCAAGTGCTTACACTAATAGCTTTTGGTTTTCAGCCTTGAGTTCTACACGGCGTAGGAATCCCTGACGTGGGTGTGGGAGAAAAGGGAGCCGAAACGGGCATATCAAATGTTTTGAGGCATCTCGAGTAGTTATTACAAAACATGGGAAACAATCGTCGATTCCGTCAATCCCTGCGGCGGCCAAGGTTGACCGTCCGATTAGACGGAGAACCAGCACGTGTGGGACGGAAAACTTTCCCACCATTCCGGAGCGTCCCTGACGAGGCCGGGGAGAGAGAGAGAGAGAGAGAGAGAGAGAGAGAGAGAGAGAGAGAGAGAGAGAGAGAGAGAGAGAGGAGAGAGAGAGAGAGAGAGAGAGAGAGAGAGAGAGAGAGAGAGAGAGAGAGAGAGAGAGAGAGAGAGAGAGGAGAGAGAGAGAGAGAGAGAGAGAGAGGCACGCTAGACAAGACAAGGGCCTCCAACTCTCCAAGGGTGTCCTGACCCTCCTGCTGCACAGCTCAACTACAGGCACATATACCACTGCTTGGTCAAATTTCCTATTGTGATGCGCTATTTGGAACGTGCATTATTTTTCTATATACCGCACGGCTATGAAGTAGTTCCCTTCTTTTGGGCTTATTACACTTGAATATTAATTCGCCAATGTGAATGTAACGGTAAAAACAGCAATGTTGTATCTAAGACGGCGGCAATATAAACGAAAATGATAGTAGCAGTGGTATAAGAGGGATAATCAACTCCGCGCCCTGTGCGTTTATAGGAAAATAATGCACTTATCGAAGTGTAAAGTCCCCTCCGCCTGCGGCGTCGGGTCCTTATTACCACTTCGAACGTGCATTATTTTCCTATAAACGCACGGCGCGTCGTTGATTATCCCTTACATACACCCCCAGACCAAAGTCATCAAAACAGTCAACAAAAAAGAAAGAAATGCATCTAGCAGAAATGTTACTGTTTGGGTATTCTGGTCATCAGAAACAAATTGTTCCCTTTGAATCATACGTTTCTACCTCTAAATTGAGTTACTGGCCCCAGCCGTGGCACGACTGGCTGGGGCACCTGCACCGCACGCCGGCGACCCGGGTTCGATTCCCGCCCCGTGGTCCTTTCCCGGATCCCACACTGGCTCTCTCTCCCACTCGCTTCCTGTCTGTCTCTCTACTATCCTGTCTGATTAAAGGCATAAAAAGCCCCCAAAAATTGAAGTTACTGACTTATTCTCATTCTGTGACACCTTAAGAAGGTGAGGCGAGTTGTAGTTGTAGCTGTATGCATTTTTTTGGAGATTATATCTAAAGAGATTTGTTCCGCTTATCAGTACAACTCTATGGAATTCTAAAACTTTGAAGCGCAATATCTCAGAACTACTCAGAATGCAGATTAGAACCTTATAATTCTAAGGGGAATATCTTGACCATTAAGAGGCCATTCTAATTTGAATTCGCGCGCTCATCATATCTTTCTCCCGTTCGGTGCCCTCTCTGTATCAGTAAAACAGTGGGTGTACTTAGCACCATCTTACCAGCCAACAGGCCCATGACTCCTCCTTGTGCAAGATGAATTTCTGCCCTCACACACACGCTTAGGTTACCCCCAACGACCTTGTGCAGGTCGTGGAGGTAACCCAGGTGTGCCGTAGTATTGTAGCCTTCGAAACAAGAACAGCATTTTCTACTCCTAAAAATACTGATCAGCAAGGTGAACTCCTCGATCATTCTTCCATTAAAGAGGAAGTGGGAAAAGGCAGCCTCTCAGTACCCAACAGACGCATGGCTCAACCTAAGATAAGAAAGTATAAGCAGCAGAGGGCTTGCATTGGGACTGCATGGAGTTCAAATGGTCATACATGCAGAACGCAGGCCTGCTGACCTAAAATGATACCAGCATTTTTTTTTGTTTTTTATTCCATTTCAGGATGCTGAAATCCTCAGTCATTCTGCTATTAAGTGTCCGAGGAGGCAGAAAAACAGTGACCATCATTTTCCAAGTCCTGCACATGGTTCATTGCGTGGTCACCAGTGGAAGAGCCTTGACTAGCAAGTCTTGTCGTACAAGACATTTGGTTAAATGAAGACGTCGGCCAGGGTTGCATGGGAGATAGCATGCTTGTGTGCGCACACACACACACACACACACACACACACACATCTAAAACATCCGAGGCCTTCCTCTCCTGCGAAGGTTCGCCAGCCAAGAGCAGCGAGCCCAGTTCCCCTAAAGAGGGTTTCGTTTCTGCGCCTCAGTTCTGCCCAGAAAAGCAGTAGAGCGCCGACGCAACAGTGCCCTTCTTATCTAACCTTAAAGTGGAAACTCGGTCTGTGTTTCCTCAAAAGCATCGTTGTGCTCTGACCACCGTAACCAAGAGAGACCACATCGAAATTTAGCATCACAACATAACAAAGCTTCAGGCCTACACAGCCCCATATATTTTGAGGGATGTCACAAGAGTTTCGTAAAGAAATTGTAACAGTCTAATTCTACAGAAGACGAGTGACACGTCATAGTGCGCAGAGAACAAAAAAAGTGAACTCAGACAAGGGTGAGGTTAATGTCTCTGATGCTAAAACGTCTGACAGACACCTTCACCGGAGTGTGTATGTGTGTGTGTGTGAGAGAGTATGTATGCTTTCATGACCAAGAATATCAGTCATGGCTTGATAACCTACTGGAATAGGAGACAAATCAGCCCCATGGGGATTGAGTTTACACCCTCTGGCCATCAGCAACATTGACAGAATGGACTGGAAGCATTGGGGGGTGGAAGTTAAGCTGTGCGATGTCCTCATGAGCTTTCACAGTTAGCTGCGTGTCAGTGCATTCACAATGGCTTTATGGACAAGAGGGTTTGGGAGATATGGGACACAGGCCGCCCGCCCCCCAACACACACACACACACACACACACACGCACTCACAAACACGCCACATCACTCTCTCACACACACACACACCCCATCACACATACACAAAAAAACACCATAACACACACTCAGAACACGACCATGCACAGTGTAGGGACGCAAACAACCATACACATCACGGATACATCACACACAGTGCACAAAAACACACACACACACACACACACACCCCCTCCATACATACTAGACATTATACAACACACACGCAGACAACAAACTTCCATATACACTACACACATTACACAGCAGACACACACACCCACCCACCATACACACTACACAGACATCACACACACACACACACACACACACACACACACACACAGTCCAGCCCTCTCTGCATGATAGCTACCTGGGGATGGTGACACACTTGGTGTTGCAGTTCTGCGTGGTGATGGCCTTCTCCAGCTCGTCCAGCTGGCCCGTCTTCTTGAGCTTCTTGACCAGGCTCTTGACCGCCTTCTCGCACCACTTCTCTTCCTGTCCGTTCTGCTCGCCGCCGCCACTGCCGGCTCCTCCCGAGCCGCTCGCCGACTTCTTCCAGCCGAGGAGCCGCTTCACCACCGGAGGGGTGAAAGGCAAGATGGAGGACATGACTGAAGAAGAGGAGGATGAGGAGGAGGACGAGGAGGAAAGGGGGGGTGGGGGGGACGCCGGATAAACCAGGTGGGAGGCGAAGAAGGGGCAAGCGAGTTGGTTGCGTATTTGTATGTGTGTGTGTGTGTGTGTGTGTGTGTGTTTCCCTCTCCTCTTGATTGGTTAGCGTGTGCGTATGTGTTATGTATGTGTGTGTGTGTGTGTGAGCGGGTAATCAGCCCCCCAGTGGGTAAGGAGCAGAGGGTGAACTCAGAGGGGGGCTGAGGTGAGTTGGTGAGGGGTGTGTGTGGAGTGTTTTTTTAGTCAGGCCCCGTGTGTGTGATTGAGAAAGGGGCTGGGGGGGGGGGGGCTGTGCAAGCAGCCCCGTGAAGGTGTGCGTGGAGGGGGGTAGGGGTTAGGTGGAGTGGAAGGGGGGGCGGGAGAACCACGCAGGAAGATGGGGGGGAAAGGGGCCACAGGTTCACCTGAGAGGACAAAAAACAGAAAAATATCACTGATGACTGGATGCTCAAACTGGGTTGGGGGTGTGGGGGTGTGGGGGGGGGGGGGGGGGTCTTAATCATCCAACAACAAGATGTTTGGCAAATCACATGTTTGCATCTGACGTTTTTATATTCAAGTTCAAAATTGTTCATCTGCACACACCAAAAGACCAACACCTGCCTTCAGAGAGCCCTAAAGAATAACTTAAAAGGGGGCATAGTAGGCTGTGACATTCATTATTTTAACCATTTCCGGATTAGCCCTCTGCCCAGTGCCCGCGCCTCTATAATTATCATTTACACATAGCCTATTATTACAGTTTAACCATTAGCCTAGGATGTGCTGCCAGGTTGTGAATATGTTTACGCTACAAAGTTTCTGCAAGTACACAATGGGTGCAAGCATGTGGAACGCAGCCATTCGCTCGATGCTCGGGCTACTTGACTTATAACAACTCCCTCCTAGGCTAGCGACCCATTAACAGAATCCCAAAAAGTAACACCGATGTGTAGAACCTTTCAAATTGTTTATTTTGTCCCGCTACCAACGCCCCGCCATTTCCAAGTGAGCATGGGACTTTTTATAATGCTACTGTTTACTGCCTCATCACAAGCCCGGCTAATTAATCTCTTTAAGCAAACGTTCATTTGGTGGTTGGGCAAGACAGCCCTTTGACTTAAATCAGAGACCTCCAGTCTATAGGCTATGTTGTTCCCAGAATGACGGATAATCTATGCTGGCAATCGTTCAATCCTACAAACATGAAATAGCCCAATGTTCACGTAGCATCAAAAGGGGGAACAAATCTCAGAAAGTACGAGCAGAAATCATAACCTGAGATAAGTTTGAAGCTCTTACCTTTCCATTCTTTGGAAAACCTGCACGTTTGACTAAAGCAAGTGATAGTCTTCACGATACAAATGGCTTAATCGGGAGCTATCTAAGAATAAAACAACAAAACCTCCGACTAATTATCTCTGGTAAGAATGTAGCCATGCATACGAAATAGGCCAAGCCGTTCCTGAAGAGCATTAGGTAGCCAGCCCCAAACAACAGGCTAGGATGTAAAAATAAAGCGTCCTATTTACCTACGATTGGAGCCAAACACTTACCTGGAACCACTGGAATAAAGGCTTGAAAAGGGTCAGGTGCTGCTCACTGTTGCATAGTACGATGTTCTTTTATGTCCCAGGATTCTGTGGTAGCCCTACACGGATTCCGCAGATCCTCCTGATGCTACAATGCTACAATGAAACAAACCCGGGACATGAATATCTAACCGCCCCCCGACACAACATTTAACAATATTACTTTGCAATCCATCTAAAATAACACTTATAGCCGCGTGGGCATCACTCGAACATTCCATAAATGTTACAATATTTCCCATGGCTCAAACCATTATTGTTTGCATGAAGAATTCATTTCCGAAAACCGCTAGCAGCCTTGCTACTTTGTTTGACAGAAAAATAAACAGGTTTGAAACATGTTTGCAGCCAGTTCAACATTTGCCGTTTTGATGTAACTCACCCTGTTTGTAAACGACAGTTTGTGTGCAAAATTACCGGCCAAACACTTCGCGACAAAGTCAATCTTTCCCTTGAAGATGTAAAAATCGATTTTAAACAGTATTTTCCTCCCTGTCGCCGAATTACACCAGTAGACGACGGCCTCTCACACTACAATCAACCTAACTTGGGTGCACGCAACGCGACACTTTCTTTCCTTCAGTCCCGCCTTCGTGTTTCCGATTGGAAACAAATAGATATGGGGCCTGTAACCCAATATAAACATCGCTATGGGATTCGTTCAAAATGGTGCCAGTTATGTCGTCCCCAACGTAATCTTTACGTCTTTTAGCGCCATTGGACATTTCCCTCTGTCAATTTGTCAGTGAGGCCTGGATTCCAGTAAAATGATTCTGATTGGTTCAAGTGCACATCCATCTCCTGACTTCATAAAAGAAGCAACCCGAGTAGGGGTGGGGAAATATTACAAGTGGGTTAGCTCCATCTCAAAACAACATTGCTGATGGAGAGTAGTGTTCTTCCGCCATTCACTAAAGAATAAATAGGGCTCCACATCCTCACGCCTGCCATCAGTCCTCAGTTCTTTTACTACGATGGCACTCTTTCGTAGCCTACATTTGAACAGTATTTCTGAGAATGTTGCTTTGTCTGTCTGTTAGGCCACTCGAGTTACAAAACAACGAAGTAGTAAGACAGCAGAAATATCTTTAAAAAAAATAATTTAAAAAAAGAAAAAAATCTAAGGTGTCAGCATCCTTGGCGAATCGCACCAGAGACTTAATTAAGGAGGACTTTTCTCTTAGGCCTACTGAAGAATCCCCAAAGCCATTACAAACAAGGCTTACCATATTTGTCTTTGTTGTTAGGTCTTGTTTCAATTGGCAGCAACTGCCTTTCTTAGTGCCACACAGAAGCAGTTTTATATAAAATTGTGTTTCTTTTGAAGTTGTTCAATGCAGAAAATTGCAGGGTACCTCACATAATGTAGTTGTGCAAACATTGTGATGACTTGAATTCACATCAATTGAATGCATGAAGTGTAGGCTTAGGGCTACCTAAGACTTTAAATTCTCCCTGACAATTCTTCTAGTTGAACGTATTGAGAGTCTTGAAACTGATGAGAATGAATTAGGCCTATGGTGTAGGCCTTTGGTGGTGGTGGGCCTAACTGAAACAATTCAACTGAAATGGACACCATCAATAAACTGGTAATGTATGTTTCTGTAGCCTAGGCACATCCCCAGGAGGTTTATCCATTTAGTGTGGAAAAGGGTTTGAGGAACACAAGGAAGGGTTTGAAGACGATCACTGCCAAATTCCAGATCTGCCAATCCACCTATTATCCACTGTCCAGCCTAGACTGAAAGTAAATGATAGATAGGCCTGCACAACTGTTGCTAAAATGTGGTCATACTGATGTACACGTTACCTTATTTGTGAAAGACTGCATAGAATACATAAATGAAGATTTCTAATGCATTTCTGAGCATATGTGGTGTTTCTTGTGTGTGAATAGTATACAGAGAACATTAGAAAACATGACCCCTTTTCAATACAGCCTTGAGGAGGTCAAGTGTTAGCCACAACAAAGGCTTTCTTGACACATCTCAACAGTGAATGCGTCAGTAAACCATGTCCTTCCCAGTTATTGGACGTGAGATTTTATATGCTGTAAGTTCCATATAGTGTAAGTAAATGCATCCTCATCCTAACACATCAATGTCTCTCCACTGATGTTGGTAAATGTGGAATGTGCAGCAGATGACGATCACGAAGATCCCTGAGGGCCCAGTATTGTTTTGAGTTTTACGTGGCTCATATATTCTCTTTCATTTTAAGTACATTAGGCCGATTGGTGGATTTGCTAATATAATGAATATGATTTGCTAAAATAATGAATAAGTAGATCCACTAGTTTTACACTGCCTAAATTAAGTAAATGAAAATAAGCCTTGGCCATATGCAACTCCCCAATTAAACTGTCGAGCATAATAATTTTTAAATCAAATGTCACCCCTGAATCTACCTGTTAACTCCTCGATTAGAGTCATAAATACAAGGAAACTGTCAAAAGATGTAGTGAATTTCACCAAATCAAAACACTGTTCCATCATATTTTGGGAAAGAGGTTTAAAACTGTTCGGAGGCTGCATTTGGCTCCTGGGATGGACTTCGGACATGGCTTCTGTAAGCTATAGATTCAGCAAGGGTCAAATAATACGGCAAAGTACTACACATATTGAACTTTAAGGGCTTGTGAGTTCTCACCTTTTTGCCCAATTCAGACCCCCCCCCCCCCCCCCCCCCCCCCCCATAGTATGCTGATAGTACGCTCAAAAATGTTCTCTGTATAGCAGCAATGTGTGTATGTTTATGTGTATGTGTATGGAGAAGGCACAGTCTCTATCATAATACTGAATGACGTAGAGAGTTGTGCTCAGGCTAACCCAAACAACCTAGTGAAGCAGTTTACAATCTCTCATAATGGAACATTGCCCAGCCCCCGCTCATGCTCAAACATTGTAGGACAGGACCAGTCACCCAAACAATGGAGTGGAATGCTGAAGAACTTCTAGGAATGAATTAGTGTGAGGGAGGACTTTCATTAAAGGAAAAAAAAGCTAACATTTTGAGCATATAAACACAGACGTTAGGGGGGAAATGAATATTTTATGATTTTATCATGCAGCATCTTACTTTTCCCCTTTCACATCATATTTTCAGGGAATTACTAACGACATTTGCAAGGTGGAACTACAAGGGTTTAAATTCAATACCAAAGTTGGATCAATGTAGCATTCATGCTAATTTGCTGCATCGAAGCTTACAAAAAACTATTTGTTGTATGAGTCACTGAGACATTAATTTGTGTGTGCAGAGAGAACAAGAGAGAGGTAGGGAGGGAGAGAGAGAGAGTAGACTGATTCCAAAACATTATGGGAAGCCTAATTGTAGTAGCCCACAGTGCCACCTCCTGGTAGTGTAGTGCAATTACTACAAATGAAGGCCGTAGTGCAGTGTAGCCTGTGCTATTCAACAGGTTTAAAATAATTGAGTTGAAGTTTTATTTTTATGCCTGGGAAGTTTAATGTCTGTCAATATTAAACACACACAGCTAGAACCACAAATTGGTAAGATGTGGCATGTATGCCAACATACGCAAACAGTCGCATACAACTGTCACAGACACATGCAGGCTGTCTGTCACTCATATCAATTCAATTCGATTCAATTCAATTCAATTCTATAAGAAAAACTTTATTTATCCCAGAGGGACAACTCTAAGAAAATATCAGATAGACAATATAATAGACTGTACACAATGACTGTATAGTCACTGATCGTGCACGACAAATGTGACAAGTGCGATGTAGTGAGCCAATGTCAAGCCATAATAGTGTAGGCTAATTGCGTTGTGTTTTGACTGTTCTGACTGTAGATAAACTCGGAGACGATGAATGTGGATGAAGCAGCTTTATTTGCCTGCCTGGGTCAGAAAATACTAATATCAGGGAGGGCACACAGATCTGGTCCATCTGCAGCAGTTATCTTCCCTTCTGGTGCAGAACACCCACAATGCCACAACTGTACAGAATCATTACAAAATAAACCCAGTCTTAACCCATTTATGCAGGATTTAACATGAACTATATGGAGCACTTTATCAACACCGTTATAATAGCACCGTAGGTCTTAAGCTAGTGGGGATGCGAGATTGAGACAGACCAGGTGGGACATTAGCCCCTGACAGCAGAGGAGCAACAAACTGTTGTTGATGCCACCGGCACGCACCACTTCCATTGTCTCATATCACTTGCTTACTGTCCGGTGCCCCTATCCCATGCCAACCACATACTGTCTTGTGCCCCCATCCCACGCCACCCGCATACTGTCTTGTGCCACTATCCCACGCCACCCGCATACTGTCTTGTGCCCCTATCCCATGCCACCCGCATACTATCTTGTGCCACTTGTCCAAGCCTCTCACGCGCTGTCTTGTGTCACTATCCCATGTCAACCGTATACTGTCTTGTGCCCCTATCCCATGCCAACCACATACTGTCTTGTGCCACTATCCCACGCCACCCGCATACTGTCTTGTGCCCCCATCCCGTGCCAACCACATACTGTCTTGTGCCCCTATCCCATGCCAACCACATACTGTCTTGTGCCCCCATCCCACGCCACCCGCATACTGTCTTGTGCCACTATCCCACGCCACCCGCATACTGTCTTGTGCCCCCATCCCGTGCCACCCGCACACGGTCTTGTGCCACTATCCCACGCCACCCGCATACTGTCTTGTGCCACTTGTCCAAGCCTCTCACGCGCTGTCTTGTGTCACTATCCCATGTCAACCGTATACTGTCTTGTGCCCCTATCCCATGCCACCCGCATACTGTCTTGTTCCACTATCCCATGCCACCCGCATACTGTCTTGTGCCCCCATCCCGTGCCACCCGCACACGGTCTTGTGCCACTATCCCATGCCAACCACATACTGTCTTGTGCCACTATCCCATGCCACCCGAATACTGTCTTGTTCCACTATCCCATGCCACCCGCATACTGTCTTGTTCCACTATCCCATGCCACCCGCATACTGTCTTGTGCCCCTATCCCATGCCATCCGCATACTGTCTTGTGCCACTTGTCCACTGTCTCACCCATAGACTGTATGTACTGTATATAGAGTCTATGTCTATGGTCTCATCATGCCACTCACCTCCGGTCTTGTGTTACTTGCCTACTGTTCTGTGCCAGTGTCCCATGCCAGTCTCTTAGCTAGAAGCCCACGCCGCTGTCCCAAGCCACTTGTGAACTGTTCCATGGGATAGGGTCTGAGTTAGGTGTTGGAATAGTTTGCAAGTGGCACGGCATTGTACTGTAGGACAGACAAGAGCACATCTGAGACATATGTGTATAGGCCTATGTTACACCTTTAGGGGTGAACAAAAACCCACCACTGACCAACATTTCTAATAAACAATAATGACACCTTTTAAAAAAGTATGCAATTCATTAACATTAAGACATACAATTACAAGACACTAAAAGTAGACATGACAAGTCCAAATCAAGATGACGAGACAAAATCCCAGGCTGAGAGGCAACAAGACAGCCAGCAGTCCCCCCACCAAAAGCCTCTCTCAGGAACAGGATTCTTCACTCTCTAACTCCCAATCAATCAGCTGGTCAGGTGCTGAAGGTCCTAACATGCACTGCATCTGAGCAGAAGCTGATAATGGAAGGAGAACCGGGACACACAGTACTGGGAGCAAACATGCAGCAGCACGTACAGGGACACATGCAGTGTAACATCTACTATAGAAAGAACACAGAATGTCTCGATTTGCACTTCTGGTGTGGGTGAGAATAATCCACAAAATTAGCTAGTTCAGGTTTATATTGGCCATCTAGGTGTTCAAAGGCTGTATACAATCAGGAATGAATGATTAGGTTATAATTTGAACGCTAAAACGCTCTTATTAAATTATCAATTATATCCTTAAAATAGTTAATGTGAAACCTCGACTAAATAACCTGTCCTTCTTTTCTCTTGCTGTGAGTGGCGCTATTGAGTTAAAATTTTAAATGCGCCCCGGAATCTCAAGCTTGTAGCACTTGCTAGCGAATAGCAAACTGCTACCAACAGGCGAATTTTTTTTTTTACAGGATGGTAGCATCCTGTAAAAAAAAAAAATCGCTCCCCCCCACCCCAGTAGGTGGCGGTGCAACGCTCTTTTTTGGCCACTATGTACAAATATACCCGATGTAAAGAAGCAAAAAAAGAATCTTGGAGACAATTTTGCTCAACTATTGGAAAAGAAACCACACTGAACAAGATGTGGATGATGGTTAAAAAGATGATGGGTAAATATAAACCTCCACATGTTCCTGTATTAATTGAAGGACAAAATGAAGCAGTCTTAGATAAAGAGAAAGCCAATTTATTGGGATTTAAATTTGCAGAGATTCATAAGGGTAGTCATATGGATGAATGTTTTAAGAAAAGAAAGGAGGAGATTCTGAATGCTAATAAGGATATTCTTAATCCTAAAGAAGGAAATATGTCTATATTAGATGCTGAATTTAGTTTATCAGAACTTAACATGGCTTTAAGTAGGCCTAATACAGGATACTCTGCACCAGGAGGTGATAATATATGTTATGTAATGATTAGAAATCTTCCAGATGAACTCTTAGAAAAAAATCTTGAGTTATTCAACAAGATATGGCAAGAAGGGAAGCTACCAAAAGCTTGGAAAAGTGCAACCATCCTTCCTTTCCCCAAACCAGGTAAGGATTCTAGTAATTCAGAGAATTATAGACCCATTGCTTTAACTTCACACTTAGGGAAACTAATGGAAAAGATAGTGGTGGCCCGGTTAAATTATTTTCTAGAATATAAGTGTCCTTTTAGAAAGTGCCAAACAGGATTCAGAAAAAGCAAATCAACTACGGATGCCTTAATTAAGCTCAGTAATGAAATAGAGAAAACACTAGTTATGAAAGAAATTATGGTGGCAGTGTTTTTAGATATTGAAAAAGCATATGACACTATGTGGAGAGAGGGTTTGTTAATTAAACTGAATAATATGGGAATCAATGGGAGAATGTATAATTACATATTGGATTTTCTATCACAACGTTCAATAAGAGTCAAAGTTGGGCTCAGTAAAGAATTTATGGTTGAAAGTGGAATTCCCCAGGGAAGTGTTATTAGTCCAATATTATTTAATATTATGGTTGATGATATATTTGAAAAATTGGGGCAGAGAAATGAAGGACTGTTATATGCAGATGATGCTGTTGTTTGGAAAAGGGGACGCAACATAGCATATATAACAAAAGCTATTCAAAAGGATATTCAAGTGCTAGAACAATGGGGTATTGATTGGGGATTTAAATTCTCAATCCCTAAAACAAAGGTTATGTTTTTTACAAGAAAGAAGATTCCAGAAACTTATAAAGTCTTACTATATAATCAACCAATTGGGAGAGAGAAACATTTCAAATATTTGGGTGTATGGTTGGATGAAAGGCTTACATGGAAAAGTCATATAGAGTATGTTGAAACAAAATGTAAAAAGGTTATAAATCTTATGAGGATGATCACTGGACAGCACTGGGGAGCAGATAGAAAGTCTTTGATGTATATTTACATAGCTTTAATTAGATCATCCATAGACTATGGATGTGTAGTTTATAGCTCAGCCTGCAAAACTTCTCTAAGAAAGCTTGAGAGGATTCAATTTAAAGCTATAAGAATTGCTCTAGGAGCTATTAAAACAACACCAACGAGTGCTTTATTAATAGAAGCTGAAGAATCTCCACTTAGTTTAAGGTATATTAAATTATCTTTAACATACTGGGTAAGATTGATGGGAAGTATTAATAATCCAGCCATTTCAGTTCTTAATGATTGTTGGGAATATCAAACAGCTTCAAAAGGGTTTGGCTGGAATATTAAGAGTATAGCAGAACAACATGGAATTAAAGAATTTGAATTTAGTCCTTCACTAATTCTTAGTTCAGTCCCCCCATGGTTTCTCCCATCACCAGAGGTTAACAGTGAACTACTGATAAAGAAAAAAGAGTATGCAGATGACCAAAGTTTTGCAACATATTGCCAGGGATATATAGATACATCTTTCTATGGATACAGTATGTTACAATATATACAGACGGGTCAAAAGATCCACAAGATGGACATGGAGGTATTGGGATATATCCCTGAATTTAATAAAAGAGAGGGGTATAGAGTGAGTAATTTTTTATCTATATACTCTATTGAGATGACTGGGCTAATAACAGCCCTCAGGTGGATTGAAGAGGTCAAGACATTGAGAAATGTGATCTGTACAGACTCCATGGCAGCTTTATATAGCTTAGATACAGGTCACTCTTCAAGAGAAGATCTGGTTATTGAAATTAAACATCTACTGCTACAACTCAAAAACCTTGGAATTAGTGTTCAGTTTTGTTGGATTCCAGCTCATAAAGGCATTAAAGGAAATGAGGAGGCAGATATAATTGCCAAAAAGATGCTAAAGAACAAACAAATAGGAATTGATGTTCCAATGGGAAAGGGTGAAGCAAAAGCTATTATTAAAACAGCAATTACACAACAATGGCAAAGGGAATGGGATGCAGAATTTAATGCAAGACATTATCATAAAAATCAAGCAAATGTGACAGGAAAAAGGAGTTTTTCACTGAGTCTAAGCAGAAGGGAAGAAGTGGTTTATACCAGACTGCGATTGGGACATTCAGGTCTTAATGCTACCCTACAAATAGTGGGAAAGGGAGACGGTTTATGCATGGTGTGCCAAGAAAGAGAAGACGTAGATCATGTACTTTTTAATTGTATGAAGTATAATGAGGAAAGAACAATATGGCAAGAAATGGAAGGGGAGAACTCAATACAGGACATTCTACAAGAAAAGGGCATGATAAGGGAGAGAATTAAAGAATTAATCACTTATCTTGAAGATACTGGCTTAATGAACAGAATATAATAATTTTTGTTTTATTTTTATTTTTATTTTTATTTTTTATTTTTATGATTTTGTTTATTTATTTGTTTGTATGAATTAAACCGACGTTCATGGTATTACACACTCCTGTACAGTTGGTGGCGGTATACTACAAATCAGTAATCAGTAATATGTTGAATATTCATCATGTAGCCTATCATGAGCTAGGCTACTGTGAATCTCTTATGTTAAATATTCATCATGTAGGCTATCATAAGCTAGGCTACTGTGAATCTCTTATGTTGAATATGTAGCCTATCACACAAGCTAGGCTACTGTGAATCTTTTATGTTAAATATTCATCATGTATCACAAGCTAGGCTAGCTACTGTGAATCTCTTATGTTGAATATTCATCATGTATCATACGCTAGGCTACTGTGAATCTCTTATGTTAAATATTCATCATGTATCATAAGCTAGGGCTAGCCTACTGTATGTGAATCTCTTGTGTTGAATATTCATCATATCATAAGCTAGGCTAATCTCTTATGATACATAGCCTATTCATCATAAACTAGGCTACTGTGAATCTCTTATGTTGAATATTCATCATATCATAAGCTAGGCTAATCTCTTATGATAGGCCTACATATTCATCATAAGCTAGGCTACTGTGAATCTCTTAAATGTTAAATATTCATCATGTATAAGCTAGGCTACTGTGAATCTCTTATGTTAAATATTCATCATGTATCTTAAGCTAGGGCTAGCCTACTGTATGTGAATCTCTTGTGTTGAATATTCATCATGTAAGCTAGGCTACTGTATGTGAATCTCTTGTGTTGGATATTCATCATGTAGCCTATCATAAGCTAGGCTACTGTATGTGAATCTTGTGTTGAATATTCATCATGCAGCCTATCGTAAGCTAGGCTACTGTATGTGAATCTATTGTGTTAGATATTCATCATGTATCAGGCTACTGTATGTGAATCTCTTGTGTTGAATGCATAATGTATCATAGGCTACTGTATGTGATCTCTTGTGTTGAATATGCATCATCATAAGCTACTGTATGTGAATCTCTTGTGTTGAATAGGCTATGCATAATGTATCATAGGCTACTGTATGTGAATCTCTTGTGTTAGATTTTCGTCATGTATCAGGCTACTGTATGTGAATCTCTTGTGTTGGATATGTATACGTATGCTACTGTATGGCAGAGTATGAGATGAGTATAGGCTATAAGCCTAGTAACCTTACTATGTTTGTCATTACCGGAAATATGATCAATTCTTAGCTTCAGTGTTTCAGGAAATGTTGACTATCCTATCATCAATGTAGCGCAATAGCCTCGTGCTGACTTGAAAAGAATATTGGAATGGAATAGGCCTTGTCTACTAGCAGCAGGCTAATAAGTAGGCTATATGCCTATATCTTAAAGTACAGATTGTTCTATTCTTTCCATTTCTTTTTAATTCTTCTGTTTGAAATTATGCCTGCCGAATAAGGTGAGAAATAGAGTGTGACAGCATTTGAACACACTCTGCTCACTGAAACAAGTGATGTGTGTTTCACACAGAAACAGTCAAATGAAATGGTTATGCTAATGAGAGTCCCTCGCCTTTTTCGGGGTGGTAGAACCCGTTCCTGGTCACCTGAGACCTGCTTGTTGAGAGCAGGTCACCATGGCGTCCCCTTCATTCGACACCACAGGTATCGCGCTTTGTCCCTGCAGGTACACCAGGTGGGCGTTGCCTTAGGAACACATCCTTGGAGGATTCCAACAGGTGCACAGGGTTTAGGGCTCCCCAGAACCATACCTGAGACCTCTGCCTCTACTATGCACATGGCACAGCTGTGCTCTCTTCCTGCTTTTCACGGATTGGGATTTCATCCAAACTTGCAGTATTTTATCTTTTGTTTTTTTGATCGGAATTAATGTTTTGAGACGTATGACGAGGAGACCAGCATATTTCAGAGGATCACTGCAAAACTACGGCACAGGCTGAGAGCACCAGAGACAGAGAGCGATCTCTTTGTCAGTTCGACAGTCCAGAGAGTAAAGGTAAGACAGTGAGGTACAGTAAGAGGGAGGTAATGGCATGACATGGTAGCTGATCAGGAGTGCTCTCAAGCTCATCCGTCCTTTGGTAAGAGAGACAATGGAGCTCATCCGTCCTTTGGTAAGAGAGACAATGGTCTTAAAACTGCTTCTGGTGGGTTACTGTCTTGTGGTCGTTATCCTGTGTATGATTTGTATGATTTTGTAAAAATGTATGATTTTTAAATGCTGGCATATATGATGATTATGATGAACTTGAGGATATGACCTCCACAGGTGAGCCTGTGCACCACCAGTGTTGAAATGTTCATCAAAAGCAGCGAATGCTACATGCTCTCAGTGACCTCTTGTCCACAGATGCTGAGATGTTTAAGAGATCATTCATGCAGAGGGTTAAGAGCTGTTTGTCTAGATAAGAGATCATTCATGCAGAGGGTTAAGAGCTGTTTGTCTAGTTTGTTTAAGAGATCATTCATGCAGTAGGCCTAGAGGGTTAAGAACTGTTTGACTAGTTTGTTTAAGAGATAATTCATGCAGTAGAGAGTTAAGAGCTGTTTGTCTAGATTGTTTAAGAGCTAATTCATGCAGTAGAGGGTTAAGAGCTGTTTGTCTAGTTTGGCATGTTGTTGCAGCATTGAGCAACTCAAGGTTTAGGGACGTAGACCATAGATATATAAAGCTTTATACATCTATGACTACACAGGTTGGAATTTAGCTGCGTAATGCTACACCGTGATAACTTTGTTTTGCCTCTACGACTTTGGTCTGCTTCATGAGTACTAAACTAGACATAGTTAGTCCATGGATCATTAGCATGCACCCAACACAGCCTCCCCTGTTGAGCAGATGGGCTCTCAAAGCATGTTGATAGATTGCCGCTCACTAGTTTGATCTATTTTGAATGGCAGCATATTGTGAGGTTATTGATATCAGTTGTCTAAAGTGTTAAGATCCTTTCCAGTGATGTGGTAGCATATGAAAGGGTTGGGTAGTAATCGAATACATGTAATCTGACCCAACCCTGAGCATATGAAAGGGCTGTGAATGCAGGAGAGAGGCCAGCAGGTACCCTTTGGAGGCAATGAGGATGACTGAAGATTTGGTTGATGACATTTTAGCTTAAACAATTGTATTAAAATGATGTGTGTTTCAGTTCTGTCATACATATCAGTTCAAACAGATATGTACTGTATGACTTTACCCCAGATATGTACTGTACTGTATGACTTTACCCCTAAACAGATATGTATGACTTTACCCCTAAACAGATATATACTGTATGACTTTACCCCTAAACAGATATGTATGACTCTACCCCTAAACAGATATGTACTGTACTGTATGACTTTACCCTAAACAGATATGTATGACTTTATCCCTAAACAGATATGTACTGTATGACTTTACCCCTACACAGATGTACTGTACTGTATGACTTTACCCCTAAACAGATATGTATGACTTTATCCCTAAACAGATATGTACTGTATGACTTCACCCCAGATATATACTGTATGACTTTACCCCTAAACAGATATGTATGACTTTATCCCTAAACAGATATGTACTGTATGACTTTACCCCTAAACAGATGTACTGTACTGTATGACTTTCCCCTCAACAGATATGTACTGTACTGTATGACTTTACCCCTAAACAGATGCAGATGGTGGTGAGAATAAGGCGTTCCCCCATCGCTGCATATATCACTGCAGTCACTCTGTTTGGATTTCTTGTGTCACTCAATGAAGGTAAACATTCGTATAATAAACTATAATATGTAATATACAGATGTGAGTATTAGTAATACACTATATAATATAATATAATATAATATTATATATCATAATATATGGTGCCAACATTGCTTGTAATAGACATTATTGTTATCAAATGAGCCAGATACATATTAATGTCAACAGGATGACTATTTTAGTATTCCTTTAGATAGAAGACATTGGGACTGTACAGGACTATTTTAGTATTCCTTTAAATATCTATAGAGAAGACATTGGGACTGTACTGGACTATTTTAGTATTCCTTTGGATAGAAGACATTGGGTCTGTACATGACTATTTTAGTATTCCTTTAGATAGAAGACATTGGGACTGTACTGTACAGGACTATTTTTGTGTTCCTTTAGATATCTATAGAGAAGACATTGGGACTGTACATGACTATTTTAGTATTCCTTTAGATATCTAGAGAAGACATTGGGACTGTACATGACTATTTTAGTATTCCTTTAGATATCTAGAGAAGACATTGGGACTGTACATGACTATTTTAGTATTCCTATGGATAGAAGACATTGGGACTGTACATGACTATTTTAGTATTCCTTTAGATAGAAGACATTGGGACTGTACAGGACTATTTTAGTATTCCTTTAGATAGAAGACATTGGGACTGTACATGACTATTTTAGTATTCCTTTAGATATCTAGAGAAGACATTGGGACTGTACATGACTATTAGTATTCCTTTAGATATCTATAGAGAAGACATCGGGACTGTACTTGCTCTTGGTTCTCTAAGCATCAACATGTCTGTCCAAAAAACCCTTATATTCTCAGTCCAAGTGTTCATCATTCTGAGTATTCCACTAAAGTTCTCCCTCTACATGATGTTGCGCTGATGCTCAGATGTTGCCATGGCGATGGAGGTGACCTCCTCGGGGCCCCAGACTCTGCAGAAGGCCCAGGGGGACACGGTGACGCTGGGGTGCACATACTCACCGGGGCCCCTGGACATGGGGGACCTGGACATCGAGTGGTCCGTCATCAGCCCTGACACCACCCAGAAAGACCAGCTAGTAAGCTCAGATGTTTTCAAACAAGGGTTTTCTGTATGCATAAATACACATATAGACTCTCTCTCTCTCTCTCTCACACACACACACACACACAGACACACACACACACACACACACACACACACACACACACACACAGACACACACACACACACACACAGACATCACTGGCTATGGAGATTCATATGCGCTGAAGACAAATTGAAAACGGGGAAACTGAGGTTGACACACTGTTTTATACTGTATGAATGGGGTAAATAAATAGACTTATCTAGAGTTGCGTGCACTTCCAATATGTTTTTACATCTCTAGTTCACAGGCGGGGTTTGTTGAGGTTGTTTACTTGTCTGGCAGCTGAAGGAATCATTGCTTATTGACTAGCCTGAGAGGTGTGGTCAGTTGTATTTACCTGTGAATGAAGGAGTTGTTGCAAAACAGCTATGTGTTTATCATAACAGTGGGGTGAGACCATCTGTTGTTGTATAAATATGGTTCACAGCTTTCAACATTACACTACCACTCAACTGATATCAGAGAAATTACAGTTTCTTGAGGATTAAAAATAGATAGGTACATATACATACTGTAGTATAGATAGACAATTTTACAGATAGAAAGACAGATTAGTAGATAGATACAGTAAATAGATAGAAAGAAGGATCCTGGAAGGATAGTTGGGTGGATGTAATGTATGTAATTGATATGTGAAACGAATGCATGGCCTTGCTAGCTTGTAGAGTTCATAGCATGGCTCATAGTAGCCCATAGCAACTCATAGTAGAGCTTTTAGCAGCTCATAGTAGCAGAGCTTGTAGTAGCTCATAGTGCCAGAGCTTATAGTAGCTCATAGTAGCTCATAGCAGATCACTGACCCAGGTGTCTGTTTGGCAGGTTATCTCCTACACAGGTGGGAGGA
>NC_085007.1:3130881-3135881 GCF_963854185.1 Sardina pilchardus | reverse complement strand
CCCTACCCCTTGTTGCTCCGCTAAGGGGCAAGGGGAAAGGTGTAGGGGTAGAAATTAGAAATGGGATTGGCCCTTAGACCCTCCCCCATCTTTCTGGTTGGTATGGTTGCATTTGTTTGTATACCCTCCCTCATCTTTGTGATGTCTGATGGTTATCGTTCATTGTGGTGGGATTACGTATGTGTGTGGAGTCCACTGTTTGACCCCGGCTCTGGTGTTTGTGTTGTGGCTGCGTGTAGCCCCCAGTACAGCAGGCGTGGTGGTGTGGGTGTGTATGTCTGTTGTTTGACCCCATCTCTGGTGTGTGTGTGTGTGTGTGTGTGTGTGTATGTGTGTGTGTGTGTGTGTGTGTGTGTAGCCCCCAGTACAGCAGGCGTGGTGGTGGGGACGGTGGTGGGCGTCCTGCTGCTGGTCATCATCGTCCTGATCGCCGTCTGGCTGATGGTCTACAGGCGCCGGCCGCGCTACGACAAGGAAGTGTCCAATGAGATCAGGTAAAACCAATGAGTGTCCAATGAGATCAGGTAAAACAAGGAAGTGTCCAATGAGATCAGGTAAAACAAGGAAGTGTCCAATGAGATCAGGTAAAACAAAATAAACATGTTGTCTCTCCCTCTCCATCAACTCCTACTTACTTCTTTACACGATGCTGATCTTTACATGAGGCTAATCTTTACACGAGACTAATCTTTTCATGAGGCTAATCTTTACATGAGACTAATCTTTACATGAGGTTGATCTTTACACGAGGCTAATCTTTACATGAGGCTAATCCTTACACGAGACTAATCCTTACACAAGACTAATCTTTACACGAGGCTAATCTTTACATGAGGTTGATCTTTACACGAGACTAATCTTTACACAAGGCTAATCTTTACATGAGGCTAATCCTTACACGAGACTAATCTTTACACGAGGCTAATCTTTACATGAGGCTAATCCTTACACGAGACTAATCTTTACACAAGGCTAATCTTTACATGAGGCTAATCTTTGCACGAGACTAATCTTTACACAAGACTAATCTTTACATGAGGCTAATGTTTACATGAGGCTAATCTTTACATGAGGCTAATCTTTACACAAGACTAATCTTCACATGAGGTTGATCTTTACACGAGACTAATCTTTACACGAGGCTGATCTTTACATGAGACTAATCTTTACATGAGGTTGATCTTTACATGAGACTAATCTTTACATGAGGTTGATCTTTACATGAGACTAATCTTTACATGAGACTAATCTTTACATGAGGCTAATATTTACATGTGGCTAATCTTTACATGAGGCTAGTATTTACATGAGACTAATCTTTACAAGAGATTAATCTTTACATGAGGTTGATATTTACATGAGGCTAATCTTTACATGAGGCTAATCCTTACATGAGACTAATCTTTACATGAGGTTGATCTTTACATAAGACTAATCTTTACATGAGGTTGATCTTTACATGAGACTAATCTTTACATGAGGTTGATCTTTACATGAGACTAATCTTTACATGAGGTTGATCTTTTTTTTTGATCAATTTTTCCTTTCCAGAGAGGATGTCCCGCCCCCTGAGAGCCGTCCAACCAGCCGCGTCTCCAGCCACCACAGGGGAGTGGCCTACAGTCCAGTGGGCGGAGCCACGCAGCTCCCTTCCTCCTCGAGCACTTCCTGCTCCGACACCAAGTACGAGTACGACAGCCGCTTTGGCTACGCCGTCTGAGCGGACTTCCTTCTCCACCGCTTCTCTGACCGTCTGATAGGTCAACCACCAGACACTCTACCAATCAGGTCCATGTTTGGGCATGGTAACCAAGTCAACCACCAGACACTCTACCAATCAGGTCCATGTTTGGGCATGGTAACCAAGTCAACCACCAGACACTACCAATCAGGTCCATGTTTGGGCATGGTAACCAAGTCAACCACCAGACACTACCAATCAGGTCCATGTTTGGGCATTGTAAAGTTCTCAGGATGTGATGTAAACACATATCGACACATGTCCTACATTCCTAGACATGGGATGTCTTTATGGTTTTAAAGTAACTCACTAAACATGTTTGTGAATACAACATTGCATACAATAATACAACACAAAGTGTATAATAACTATATACAATACCAATAGTGTGAAGGTGTTCATTTGTCTTCATCAGAAGGACCCCATAGTAGACCCCATCTCATGTTATTGCCTGTGTTAATACAGAATATTGACTGTCATGTATGTTCTTGTTTGCATTTGAATGCACTGTAAATAGATTTGGCATTATTGAGTAAAACATGCAGATTTGTCTCAAGTGTGTGCTCGTTTTTTCATTTCAGCACTTCACTTGTGTATGTGCTTGGAAGAGACAGCAGGGGGCACTAGTTCCCTACTTGCAAACTCCTTAAACCAGGGGTTCTCAATGTTTTTGGTTTCAAGGACCCCTTTTAGGGGATAACATTTTCCGAGGACCCCCTTGTAACCGTAACAGTTAACCATTCGTATTCTCTGAAGTTGTGGCCGGGTCCACTATCCCAAGTTAATGTGGGTAGGACCAAATAGACACAATTTGCTTGTTTTATGGGTGAAAAGAGCATCATCCTTTTAAAATGTTAACTTTATCATTTCAAGCAAATTATTTCGCGGACCCCACTTTGAGAGCCACTGCCTTAAACCACTCTGGACACCATGAGAGACAGTTATGGCTCTTTGGGTGGCAGAAAGGCAAATTATTATTATTATTATTATTACTCCATATCCTTGTGTACTGTACAGTATGGTGCTTGTGTTTCCTCCATATCCTTGTGTACTGGACAGTATGCATCCTCCATATCCTTGTGTACTGTACAGTATGCATCCTCCATATCCTTGTGTACTGTACAGTATGCATCCTCCATATCCTTGTGTACTGTACAGTATGCATCCTCCATATCCTTGTGTACTGTACAGTATGCATCCTCCATATCCTTGTGTACTGTACATTAGATGGTGCTTGTGCTGCCAGGGTGCTGTAGAGTAGGTGGGGCTTGTTTCTATTCATATGCATTCAACCAAGCAGAAATCAATTTAATTTGATTTAAAAATACATTTGCTGAATGTATAATAATGGATTAATTCTTCCCCTTAATTGCATCCAGAACATCACACACACACACACACACACACACACACACACACACACACACCTGTTGATGTATGTGTGTCTCTTGCAGCTCCCTGTTGAGTGGCATTATGAGTGGGTTTCTGGATCGGTGACCTTTCTGGCGGCAGGTATTTTTAACTGCTCGTCTTGGCCTGCTGATGGACTCTCCTCAAAGGCTGCGGAGAGTGTGTGTATGTGTGTGTGTGTGTGTGTCTTGGCCTGCTGATGGACTCTCCTCAAAGGCTGCTGAGAGTTTGTGTGTGTGTGTGTGTGTGTGTGTCTTGGCCTGCCGATGGACTCTCCTCAAAGGCTGCTGAGAGCCACCTGATGTGGCGGATCTGGAGTGTGTGTGTGTGTGTCTTATTGTGGCTCTGCCCCTCCTGCCCCCAGAAACAGCTGAAATGCCACGAGGAGCGTCCACTCTGCTGCTCACTGACCCCTGCTGCTCCAGCTCTGCGCACACACACACACACACACACACACACACACACACACACACACACACACACACACACACACACACACCCTGCTGCTCCAGCTCTGCGCACACACACACACACACACACACACACACACCCTGCTGCTCCAGCTCTGCGCACACACACACACACACACACACACACACACACACACACACACACACACACACACACACACACACACACACACACACACACACACACACACACACACACACACACATACACACACACACACACCCTGCTGCTCCAGCTCTATGCACACACACACACACACACACACACACACTCTCTCTCTCTGTCATATACATGTTCTTCCTCTTTGCCCCTTCATATCCCTTTTATTCTAAATGCCAAAGAGAGATGGAAAGCTGCCCCTCATCCCTCTCTCTCTCTCTCTCCTCCCCTCATCTCTCTCTCTTTCTCTCTTCCCCTCATCTCTCCCTCTTTCTCTCTGCCCCTCATCCCTCTCTCTCTTTCTCTCCTCCCTTCATCCCTCCCTTTCTCTCTTCCCCTCATCCCTCTCACTCTTTCTCTCTTCCCCTCTCTCTCTCTCTTCCCCCTGTCTTCTCCCTCTCTTCCCCACTCTCTCTCTTGCCCTCCTCTCTCTCTCTCTTCCCTCTCTCTCTCATGCCCTCCTCTCTCTCTCTTGCCTCCTCTCTCTCTCTTCCCCCCTCTCTCTCTCCTACCCTCCTCTCTCTCTCTCTCTTCCCCCTCTCTCTCTCTCCCCATCCTCTCTCTCTCTCATGCCCTCCTGTTATCTTGTTCTTTTTCTCTGCTTATGAGTTATATCTTCCTGCAGTCTCCTCACAAAGACCAATTAATCTCCTGCTAGCCTGCCGTCTGCTACACACACACACACACACACACACACACACACACACACACATGCCACCTTGCACACGTGCTTTTCACACTTTCTCACAGCAAATGTCAAACAACACTCATCACCTTCAAAGGCTCTTGTTAAGTCACTTTACCTCTCTCTCTCGTGTGTGTGTGTGAGTGTGTGCCCAGTTTTGCGCCAGGTCACTTCACCCCATCTGTCAAACCCTATGGCCTATACCTGTGTGTGTGTGTGTGTGTGTGTGTGTGTGTGTGTGTGTGTGTGTGTGTGTGTGTGTGTGTGTGTGTGTGTGTGTCAAAAAAGTATATGTACTTATACTTAAAGTTTTATTATTTGTTTTTTAGGCACTTAATGGGCTGGCCCCAACCTATATTTCCGATGTGTGGTGGTTTGGAAACAGTTGATATACGGGTGCCTTCTTAAGAAGCTGAAATCGCAACACATTCTTCTTTATCTACTGAATCTACCAGTCTTTTGAAATAGTTTCCCTGAAGCACTATTGCATAATCCAAATAGTGCACTTCTATGCTATATGTGCGCGCACACGCA
>NC_085007.1:3093381-3118381 GCF_963854185.1 Sardina pilchardus | reverse complement strand
AGTGAGTAAGTGTGAGAGAGAGAGAAATAGAGAGAGAGGGAGGGAGAATTGGGGTGCCCCTGTGCAGTGTTGAGGTGTTTAGTGGGTTTGATGATGGTGATGTTCAGTAATTGTACAACAGCTGAAAACTGACTGACTGGAATTTCAACAAACTCTCTGTAGGCAACAAACCAGGTAAAGTGTTCCCTTCTCCTTCCCCCTGTGTGTGAGCAGGATGTGGAGTGTGTGAGTGTGTGTGTGTGTGTGTGTGTGTGTGTGTGTGTGTGTGTGTGTGTGTGTGTGTGTGAGCAGGATGTGGAGTGTGTGTGTGTGTGTGTGTGTGTGTGTGTGTGTGTGTGTGTGTGTGTGTGTGTGTGAGAATAGAATAGAATAGAAGCTTAATTTGTCCTTGCATTGATACAGTGTATGAACACAATGAAATTCAAGGTGCTACTCCCGATCGGTTCTTCCTTTAAAAGAATAAATATAATATATAAATAAGTACCAAAACATAAGACTTTATACAATCCCCCCCTCCCCTTCCCCAGCATTTACCACAGATATTTCTATCACTCACACATTTCAATCACTCACACATCTCTATCACACACTCACATTTGCCACACACATTTCTATTATTCACTCACTCACACTCACACTCAGCATTTGCACCCATATAAGCAGGCAATGCATGGAACTGAGAAAGACATGACAGTGAGGTGTGTGTGTGTGTGTGTGTGTGAGGTGTGTGTGTGTGTGTGTGTGTGTGTGTGTGTGTGTGTGTGTGTGTGTGTGTGTGTGCGAGCTGTGTGTGAGTGTGTGTGTGTGTGCGAGGTGTGCGTGCGTGTGTGTGTATGTGTGTGTGTGTGTGTGTGGTGATATCATTGACGTCCTGGTCACACATAGTCATAGCTGGATATGGAGGCATTGGATGCACTGGGGGGGTATTGGGGCTTTAAATGCACTGGGGGGGGGGGGAGTGTATTAGGGCTTTTAATGCACTGGGGGGGTATTGGGGCTTTAAATGCACTGCTTTAAATGCACGAGGGGGGGGGGGGGTGTATTAGGGCTTTTAATGCACTGGGGGGGTATTGGGGCTTTAAATGCACTGGGGGGGCAGTTGGGGAGGGGGAGGGGGGGGGGGGGGCATGCTGATAGATGAGACTTAGAGGAGACTTACCCCATACTGGATACTGGGGAACACAAACCCATGAAGCTGAGGAGATGGAGGTGGAATGCAGGTGAGACTCAGCGCGCGCACACACACACACACACACACACACACACACGCACACACACACGCACACACACACGCACACATACACACACACACACACACACGCACACACACACGCACACGCACACGCACACATGCACATGCACACACACGCACACACACACACACACACGCACACACACACACACACGCACACACACACACACACACACACACGCACAAACACGCACACGCACACACACGCACACACACACACACACACACGAGCGCACGCACGCACACGCACAGTAGAGGCCACATGTAGCAGACCGTATAATGATATGAGTCGAAGAGCTCTGGACTCAAATGGCATACAGATGCACACATTCACACACACACAAACACACACCCTACACACACACACACACACACACACACACACACACTATACAAACACACTCAGGTGCAATCAGTGGCTTGATGCACACATAAGCTGCTGACTGAGGGAGAGTGTAGGCACATCTTCACAGCCTCCTAAATCACACTGACTAGTCCGTCACACACACACACACACACACACACACACACACACACACACACACACACACACACACACACACACACACACACACACACACACACACACACACACACACACACACACACACACACACACACACACACACACACACACACCCCCCACCCACCTCAGCTATAGTCTTCTTCTGTCTCACACATACTGTATATTCAGACCAGCTCTCCCTCCCTCTCCCTCTCTCCCTCTCTCTCTCCCTCTCTATCTCTCTTCATCTATCACTCAGCCCTTCCTCTCTGTCTCTCATACTCTTTTTCTCTCTCCCATCCTCTCTCTCTGTCTCTCTCTCTCCCTCTCCTCCATCTCTCACTGTGCGGTTGTTTAAGCTGGAGTCCTGCTCATGAATCAACATGATTGAGTTTGCTGCTGCTGCTGCTGCTAGAATCAGCCGACGTGGGAGCTCTTTAGCAGAGAGTGGCTGATGGATCTGCTGGAGTCCCTCCTACAGTACACCAGGCACGGCGTTATGGGTGGGCCTGACGGTCCTAGGCCCGCCCACTTTTCCCCAGGCCCACCCTAATTTTTTCACTTAAAAAAAAAATAAAAATCTAGCCTATCTATTTTTCGATAAGTCAATGTAAAACAGCAAATAATCAAAATTGTGGTTTATATTAATGGGAGAATTTCAAAAAATGAATTAATTTACAATAAAGTTTGTTTGTGCAGCTTGGACGAATCATTTTAGGACTTGTAATATCATCACAGGCAAGCGTCAATATGAGTCTTTCCCTCAAGCATTGAGTGTAGCCGTTGGTAGCTCAGTAATGGAAAGTTAGTTTAAACAGTATCCTACGTTTTAAGATAGAATGGCACAACAGTCTAATACTTTACACGAATCAGCAACGAGTCACTGTAATGAGAAATAGTTTTGTAGTGCGGTTTGCTGATGCATTCAGCCTCGTTTAATAGGCTTATATATTTTTTTAGCATGACCGTAAACCGAGTCGAGTTCAGTCTGCATTTTAAGCGAAAAGAAAATCAGTAGGCCTACCCTGTTGGAAATGTCATGGCAATGTTCTTGTCAGTAGCTAATGACACAGTATTCACGAAATAGCCTTTGACATGATTTGAAACAATAAAAAGCATAGGCTCCATGTTCATTAATCTTTCTGTCTTTCTTGTCGAGGAATGTTGGGCTTATAGCTATTTTGCGCAAATTCTTATGACACTGGGACACAGAAAAAATAATTGAAATTAGATAAGCCTCTCCTATTGTTATGTAAAGTAGCCATCTAAAAAACAAAACATTATGGCTTTAGTTGTAAACTACAGAAATAGATTAAAAATGCTAGACTGTTCAGATGGAGCTCATGCTGCATGAACCAACATTAATAACGAAGAACGAAAGAGACGGGACGCAAGGAAGAAATAGGCAGGTAATTCTGACAGAATTTCTAAAGTAGCCTTTGCTGAACGTGAACGTGATTTGCCATAGAGAAACACATGATAACGTTGGATTAGGAATATAGGCTATTATGCCACACAAAAACATGGGGTAAGTGGCTAAATGAAGTTATTATTTTGCTGTCACTTCGTCTGTTTGATGGTCTAGAATGTTGTATGGTATCTGTGGATAGCTCTAGCTCTCCTCTTTCATCTGACATGCGTGCCATACATTTCTGGTTTCACGAGTAAATCAAATTGAGAGTAATGGTAGCCGAAGCTATATATTATTATTTGTTTGTCACTTCGTCTGTTTTTATAATACAAAATGATCGATGTATTTGGTATCAATGGAAAGCTCTGCTTCTCCTCTTTCATTTGATATGCGTGTCATGTCTGTGCGATGCGTGGTCCGCGAGTAATTCAAGCGAGAGTTCTGGATGCGCGGGTGAACGCAGAGCAATATAGACTGTAAATATGATATACTTTGATTTAACTTCATGATTTTATTTTATTTCCATACTTGATCGTGTTTAGTCTCGTTGGAAAGCCCCGGTTCTGCTCGTTCGTGCAGTATATGGCTGTGACTAATAATCGCGGAGCAATGTAACAAAGAAGAATGGGTGTGTTTTTTGACGCACTTTGCGTCCGTCGGGCTCATAGGGTTAATAACGAAGAACGAAAGAGACGGGACGCAAGGAAGAAATAGGCAGGTAATTTCTGACAGAATGTCTAAAGTAGCCTTTGCTTATATTGGCAGAATGTGTAAAGTAGCCTTTGCTTATATAGGCGTGCAAATCATCGCCAGGTTATTCAAACGCATAACATTTAGCTGCGACATATAGTTCACAGATTACTTGATATCAGGTTTGTCTGGCATCATTCGCGCTGAACGATTACGCTATTATAAAGGGGCGGATGTGTTTGATAGGCCGTCCAAACTCCTGCCAGTAAGATGCCTCTGTGCGTAAAAACGCACGACAGGTTTTCTCATTACCTGGCCCAGCCATATTTGGTCAGGCCCACCCAAAATGAAAATCCTGGCGCCGTGCTGCAGTACACACACACACTACACACACACTACACTCCCTCCTGCTCTCATGTGGAGGAGATCTGGCTGATGGATCCTACGGAGGGTGGAGGAGATCTGGCCTGCTCTGGCACAGGAAGACCAGCTCCGTCACCAGGATGTGTGTGTGTGTGTGTGTGTGTGTGTGTGTGTGTGTGTACGGAGGGTGGAGGAGATCTGGCCTGCTCTGGCACAGGAAGACCAGCTCCGTCACCAGGATGTGTGTGTGTGTGTGTGTGTGTGTGTGTGTACGGAGGGTGGAGGAGATCAGCTCCGTTACCAGGATGTGCCAGCGGAACTCTTGAGTGCTGTTCTATTATCTGAAGTGGACCGCCATCAGTCCCAGCACGAGTGATCTGAACTTTTGAGTGATCTGAACTCTTGAGCTCTACTTTGTTAACTGAAGGGAGTCTGTGATTTGAGATCTACTCTACTGAACTCTACTGAAGAGGAACAAGCTACTCAACACTACTGAAGAGGAACAAGATACTCAACTCTACTGAAGAGGAACAAGCTGCATTTCTGGAGTCTGTGATTTGAGATCTACTCTACTGAACTCTACTGAAGAGGAACAAGCTGCATTTCTGGAGTCTGTGATTTGAGATCTACTCTACTGAACTCTACTGAAGAGGAACAGAGTCTGTGATTTGAGATCTCCTCTACTGAACTCTACTGAAGAGAAACAAGCTGCATTTCTGGAGTCTGTGATTTGAGATCTCCTCTACTGAACGCTACTGAAGAGGAACAGAGTCTGTGATTTGAGATCTCCTCTACTGAACTCTACTGAAGAGAAACAAGCTGCATTTCTGGAGTCTGTGATTTGAGATCTACTCTACTGAACTCTACTGAAGAGAAACAAGCTGCATTTCCGGAGTCTGTGATTTGAGATCTACTCTACTGAAGAGGAACAAGCTGCATTTCTGGAGTCTGTGATTTGAGATCTACTCTACTGAACTCTACTGAAGAGGAACAAGCTGCATTTCTGGAGTCTGTGATTTGAGATCTACTCTACTGAACGCTACTGAAGAGGAACAGAGTCTGTGATTTGAGATCTACTCTACTGAACTCTACTGAAGAGAAACAAGCTGCATTTCTGGAGTCTGTGATTTGAGATCTACTCTACTGAACTCTACTGAAGAGGAACAAGCTGCATTTCTGGAGTCTGTGATTTGAGATCTACTCTACTGAACTCTACTGAAGAGGAACAGAGTCTGTGATTTGAGATCTACTCTACTGAACTCTACTGAAGAGAAACAAGCTGCATTTCTGGAGTCTGTGATTTGAGATCTACTCTACTGAACTCTACTGAAGAGGAACAAGCTGCATTTCTGGAGTCTGTGGCTGTTTCTCAAAGTCAAGGACGGGTCCTTCAAAGCCACTTTTTCAAGGATGTTACGTCATCAAATCATGCACCGTTCCAAAGTCAAGGATGCTTTAAAATTCTATCAAGTACTGAGTCCTTCGTTCTGAGAATTTCTGACCATTTTGGATGGATCCTCGGTGTGAAGAAATAACCCACAATCCTTTGCGTATGGACAATTAGAAATTGTGTGATTAAAAAAAAGGGGGAGATGGAATGGAATGGAAAATGAAAAGAAGCAGTGCATGTTAATGTAAGCTAAATACGATTTCTCCAGTGTTTTGTTAATGTCATCGTATATTTGCTCAGGCATTTATATCAAATTATTGAACATATTCATCATAAATGCATATGTCAATGTGTACCGGTATTTGCTTGTGTTTTGATAGACTTTTGTTATTGATTTATCTGTGAACTTCGCCCAATGCAAAGTTTGTACAGGTTTAACTGACACAGCTACCATTACCGTTGCCAATTAACTTTCCATTGACGGTTGACAATATAAACTACTAGCTCTAGACCCTATCTCTAGCACTAGCTCTAGACCCTATCTCTAGCACTAGCTCTAGACCCTATCTCTAGCACTAGCTCTAGACCCTATATCTAGCAGTAGCTCTAGACCCTTATCTCTAGCCTGTGGCACCTGAGGTCTGTAGCTCTGCTCAGGGGATTGTTGATTCTTGATTCTGTAGTTCTGCTGAGGGGAGTTGGCTTGATTCCCAGGCTGTCCGATGTGACTTTTTTAGCTAAGAGAAATGGTACCCCCTCCCCCTACACACACACACACCACCCTTAGCTGAGAGAAATGGTACCCCGCTCCCCCTACACACACACACACCACCCAAAAGAGAGCAAGAGAAAGGAAGAGAGAGCAAGAGAGAGTAAGAGCAACATCTCTACACGTCTATTTCAGAGAGACAGAAATAGAGGAAGACAGAAGAAGAGCTAAATAGTGAGAGAAACAGAGTGAGAGATCGAGACAGAGCAAAAGAGAGATAGAGATTGAAAGGGAGAGAAGCAAGAGAGAGTGAGAGATTGAAAGGGAGAGCAAAAGAGAGAGAGATTGAAAGGGAGAGGAAGCAAAAGAGAGAGTGAGAGATTGAAAGGGAGAGCTCTGGGGGGGGGGGGGCAGCCTCCTCCTCTACTTGTGGATGATTGAAGGCTGAACTCCCTCATCAAGACGCTGAGTTCTGAACTCCCTCATCAAGACGCTGAGTTCTGAACTCCCTCATCAAGACGCTGAGTTCTGAACTCCCTCATCAAGACGCTGAGTTCTGAACTCCCTCATCAAGACGCTGAGTTGAGCTACAATGACTCATCCGCCCCCTCAGTGCACCTGAACTCAAAGCTAATTCATGATGAGCAGCGGCACACACCAGCCACCAATTAGCAGCCTTCACCAGAGCTCAGTTCCATCAGCAGTTAACACCTGCTTATCCAAGAGAGCAGACAGAGGACGGGAGAGGGGAGAAAGACAGATACAGTAGATACACAGTCCTGATGGATGGATGGATGGATGGATGGACACATTGAGTATGTCTACATGGACATGAATATTCCGATATTAACCCGGTTGCCATAACCCGAATGAGATCATATTCACAATAAGCAATAACCGAAGTAGGGTATGTGAAGTATTCCGATCTTATTTGCAATATTGAGGTATGTCCACAGTATTAAGCACAGCATTATTACCCTGGAAATCCAGAGATCTCGCGAGAACACAATTTGAATTTGCAAGATACTCTGGCCACGAGCAATGATGCACGTTACATTTACCCCAACCATCGGGGGTAACAATCAAATCGGTGTTTCTGATGTAGGCGGGCCAAGGGCGAGCTAAACTGATGACGACAGCGGTGCATCGTTCAGTACACATTGTTCGTAGCGTTATCCAATTGCGTCGAAGTCCAGAATCAGTCAGAGTAAACATTGGTTGTACTGTTATCCAATTGCGTCAAAGTCCGGAATCAGTCAGAGTAAACATTGGTCGTGCTGTTATACAATTGCGTGCAGTGATATTTTCAAATGCACGCTTGGCGCCTCCCCTCGAGTGGGCCATTACATTATTCGTGGCTCTTAATCTGAAAGATTCCAGGGTCTGGTTTACAACCAGGCTACAGCTAGCCTGGCAAGCCAAACTATACAGAAATGTACTCTG
The DNA here is from genome assembly GCF_963854185.1 of Sardina pilchardus. Classification (NCBI taxonomy): domain Eukaryota; kingdom Metazoa; phylum Chordata; class Actinopteri; order Clupeiformes; family Clupeidae; genus Sardina; species Sardina pilchardus. The sequence continues at coordinate 3,110,618 of NC_085007.1, read as the reverse complement.
CACGTAATAGGCCAGCACTTCTGACCAATAGTCAGCAAAACGGCAAATACATCCTTCTTCAAAACGAATGACTTGAGTGCTTCTTTCTGCTCAACCTTCAAAGAAAAGCCTAAGAAAAGTCCAACTCTTCCAAAGCCGATTCAAACGAGCGCGCTTTGTAGCCTCACCCATCTATTGTTGTTCTCTAGGGTTGTTGCAACACGGTCTCACACCCAATTCGTCGAACGAGGACGCATGGTCCAGCCCCCTGGCGTCAATATCGGAATCCGAAGGTGAGATAAGGCGGCTCAAGGACTCCGTACACAAATAGAGCATTCTGATTGGACCGACTGACTTGGTGTCGAACGCAGGCTTGGCCTTAACGGTGCGACCCTAGACCATCCCGCCAGGCAAAAAATATTTTTTGTCGCTAGAGGCTACAGCATTATGACAAAAAACAACAAACTGTTTGACGGCCCATGGTATGTCTTCTGTTGCGACCTTTTGCCAACAAAGTTTTCGAAGTTATTTATAAGTGGGGTTTCAGAAAATATGTTGGGAATGAAGAGGTAGGCTACATTTTAACACATGTAGGCAGCATAGTAGCGACATACAGTAAGTGGCAGCATAGCTTAGGTAGTGATAAGGTTACTATGGAAACATTCAGGGAAGGAATGTTTAGAATTTTGATAAAGTCGTTATCATTCAGAGTATGCCGCGTGACATGTAAACGGAAATATGAACGGAATATTACATTAAGAACTCATGTAAACGCCATATTCGCATACGGTCTTATTCTGAATAAGGACAATACTCGGAATATGAATGTCCATGTGAACATACTCAATGATGCCCTGACACATTGAAAGCATAACACTGGTGACATACAAGGCTCGACTAGGTGGACTGCAGCTCACGTAAATTGACGGTCGACTGTTTGGTGTTTTGGGTCCAGCTCTGGTACTGCTCACCTGACATTACAGGACTGGGACTCGTGGTCCTGACTGAGCTTCTGGAACCAGGACGACTGGGCCCGCAGCGCCTCGGCCTCCGTGATGATGCCACCTTTGTCCTGGTCCAGACTCTGGAACACTGCGCGAGCCCGGTCCCGCTCCTTGGCTGTTAGCAACCGCACCAGGGAATTCTGGGTGATGTAGTTCAAGTTAGTGTTACAGCAGCTGATCAGAGACCTTTCAGTAAGTGAGCTCCCTCAGGTTGGTTGCATCAGTAGAGCTTCTGTTCTGTTCTTTGTGTAGTTTGAACTAGTAGAACAGTTCAAACTTTTGATTAAGGGCAAAAGTAACTGGTTTTGAGCAAATCCGTATTTTGCATTAACGCTGAGTGGGCTTATAGAGAAAGCCAAGGGGGCAAGTTAGCATGTCAAAAAATAAACGCTATTTCATATTTCGCTTTGTCTGTAAGGACCCTCACCACACCACCACAGGAGTGGAATTATATTCAGAGCATCGTCAGTGGCGTAAAATTGTGTTTTTTGACATGCTAGCTTGCCCCCTTAGCTTTGATTATTTTCCTCTCAATCAAAAGTTTGAACTTGTTGACTACTTTAAATAGACTCTAAGTTGGTTTTACTCCAGAGTTACTCTTCAAAACAACTAAAACTTGCACTTTGGCACCAACATATGTTCAGTTTAGACGTAAGCTTTATGAACGCTAATTTAAACCTATCACCAGCATATGTTCAGTATATACGTAAGCTATATTAACGCTAATTTAAACCTATCACCAGCATATGTTCAGTATGGACTATATGACCATCATCTAACGAGGGTTGTGGTTCATCTAACGAGGGTTCTGTAGACTCTGAGGTTCATCTGACGAGGGTTCTGTACACTCTGCGGTTCATCTAACGAGGGTTCTGTAACGAGGGTTCTGTAGACTCTGCGGTTCATCTAACGAGGGTTCTGTAGACTCTGCGGTTCATCTAACGAGGGTTCTGTAGACTCTGTGGTTCATATAACGAGGATTCTGTAGACTCTGTGGTTCATGTTACCTCTGTGCGGAACTTCCTGAGTACGGACAGAGACTCGTGGTACAGGAAGTCGATCCACTCGATCTGGCCGTGCTTCTCCGGGTCGAGGGCGGTGAACTGGGCCAGCGCCTCCTCCTCCTCCTCGTCCGTCAGGTCCTTATCGAACAGCTGCTTGGAGACGAAGTGCCGGTACTGCAGGAGCTCATCGGACACCAGGAAGGATTCTGCAGGAGAACCAATCACATTACACCCTGGTATACACAACCAATCACATTACACCCTGGTATACACAGTCATCACCAATGACATTACACCCTGGTATACACAACCAATCACATTACACCCTGGTATACACAACCAATCACATTACACCCTGGTATACACAACCACTCATATTACACCCTGGTATACACAACCAATCACATTACACCCTGATATACACAACCAATCACATTACACCCTGGTATACACAACCAATCACATTACACCCTGGTATACACGTCATAACTATAAACTACACACATATAAACTACCCCTGACTGGTATACACGTCATAACTATAAACCACACACATATAAACTACCCCTGACTGGTATACATGTCATAACTATAAGCTACACACATATAAACTACCCCTGACTGGTATACACGTCATACCTATAAACTACACACATATAAACTACCCCTGACTGGTATACACGTCATAACTATAAACTACACACATATAAACTACCCCTGACTGGTATACACGTCATAACTATAAACCACACACATATAAACTACCCCTGATTGGTATACACGTCATAACTATAAACCACACACATATAAACTACCCCTGACTGGTATACACGTCATAACTATAAACCACACACATATAAACTACCCCTGACTGGTATACGCGTCATAACTATAAACTACACACATATAAACTACCCCTGACTGGTATACGCATCACTAACTTGTGTAAACTACAATATGCGCCAATATACACATGACTCTAATTGACAGAAGACGGTTTTAGAAGAGATAGACGGGCCTATTCTTTTTCAAACGTGCACGCGGCTATCATGTATGGTGTAGCCAGTTTCATTGATTATTATATAGTGGAAGCAACATCCACTCCACAAATTTCAATTTCAATTTAATTTCACTAATAGAACGGCAAAACATTACACATGTCTCATGGCGCTTTGTTAAACGCAGTGTTAAACATTACACTTCAGTTCACAAACAGAACAGTGTAGCCTGCCTGCAGGGCCTTGCCAACACACACTTCACTCTGTATACTATAACCTGACAGGCATAGTCAAATAGAGTCAAATTAGATGTCCTAGTTCATTTGCCTACACGCCACTGCATCCAACTAGAACATACTCTATCATCACTCATTCCCCCTGCATCCAACTAGAACATACTGTCTCATCACTCAATCCCCCTGCATCCAACTAGAACATACATCATCACTCTAGAACATACTCTATCATCACTCATTCCCCCTGCATCCAACTAGAACATACTGTCTCATCACTCATTCCCCCTGCATCCAACTAGAACATACTGTATCATCACTAGAACATACATCATCACTCATTAACTAGAACATACTGTCTCATCACTCATTAACTAGAACATACTGTCTCATCACTAGAACATACTGTCTCATCACTCATTAACTAGAACATACTGCATCATCACTCATTCCCCCTGCATCTGTGCTGTAGGGTGGGGCCTCTGGCTGCTAGTGCTACATACAGTATGTTGCTGTAGGTATGGGACAGGTAGATGAGGCCAGCCTCTGCTGCAGCTGAGGGATCCTGATCCTGCACACACACACACACACACACCTGGGATGGTCCTGCACACACACACACACACCTGGGATGATCCTGCACACACACACACCTGGGATGATCCTGCACACACACACACACACACACACACACACACACACACACACACCTGGGATGATCCTGCACACACACACACACACACACACACACACACACACACACACACCTGGGATGATCCTGCACACACATACATACACACACACACACACACACACACACACACACACACACACACACACCTGGGATGATCCTGCACACACACACACACACACACACACACACACACACACCTGGGATGATCCTGCACACACACACACACACACACACACACACACACACCTGATGATCCTGCACACACATACATACACACACACACACACACCTGGGATGATCCTGCACACACACACACACACACACCTGGGATGATCCTGCACACACACACACACACACACACCTGGGATGATCCTGCACTGCTTAAAGGTCTCCATCAGGCTGTACATCTCCTCCTCCGTCAGGAGCAGGTTCACGTTGTCCTGGAAACAAGATAAGGGTCAGGGTTAGGGTCAGGGTCGCGTTGTCCTGGAAACAAGAGAAGAGTCAGGGTCAGGGTCACGTTGTCATGGGAACAAGAGAAGGGTCAGGGTCAGCGTCACGTTGTCATGGGAGGGAGAGGAGACAAGATGAGGCACAAGAGTCAGAGGTACATTCAGCACTGAAGCAGAGCATAAGTGCTTTAAAATAGACTAGAGGTCAGGAGAAGCTGCTTTGGTTGATGCTGCTAGTGAGGGTGATATGAGGGGGTGGGTGGGGGCAAGTGCTGCTGATGAGGGTGATATGAGGGGGTGGGTGGGGGCAAGTGCTGCTGATGAGGGTGATATGAGGGGGCAAGTGCTGCTGATGAGGGTGATATGAGGGGGCAAGTGCTGCTAATCAGGGTGATATTAGGGGTGGGTGGGGGCAAGTGCTGCTGATGAGGGTGATATGAGGGGGCAAGTGCTGCTGATGAGGGTGATATGAGGGGGTGGGTGGGGGCAAGTGCTGCTGATGAGTGTGATATGAGGGGGCAAGTGCTGCTGATGAGGGTGATATGAGGGGGTGGGTGGGGGCAAGTGCTGCTGATGAGGGTGATATGAGGGGGCAAGTGCTGCTAATGAGTGTGATATGAGGGGGCAAGTGCTGCTAATGAGGGTGATATTAGGGGTGGGTGGGGGCAAGTGCTGCTGATGAGGGTGATATGAGGGGGTGGGTGGGGGCAAGTGCTGCTGATGAGGGTGATATGAGGGGGCAAGTGCTGCTAATGAGGGTGATATGAGGGGGCAAGTGCTGCTAATGAGGGTGATATTAGGGGTGGGTGGGGGCAAGTGCTGCTAATGAGGGTGATATGAGGGGGCAAGTGCTGCTGATGAGGGTGATATGAGGGGGTGGGTGGGGGCAAGTGCTGCTGATGAGGGTGATATGAGGGGGCAAGTGCTGCTAATGAGTGTGATATGAGGGGGCAAGTGCTGCTAATGAGGGTGATATTAGGGGTGGGTGGGGGCAAGTGCTGCTAATGAGGGTGATATGAGGGGGCAAGTGCTGCTGATGAGGGTGATATGAGGGGGTGGGTGGGGGCAAGTGCTGCTGATGAGGGTGATATGAGGGGGTGGGTGGGGGCAAGTGCAAGGGCAAGGGGGCAAGGGCCCCTGACTACATGACATCTCCCCTGACTACATGATATATCTCCCCTGACTACATGATATCTCCCCTGACTACATGATATCTCCCCTGACTACATGATATCCCCCCTGACTACATGATATCTCCCCTGACTACATGATATCTCCCCTGACTACATGATATCTCCCCTGACTACATGATATCTCCCCTGACTACATGATATCTCCCCTGACTACACGATATCTCCCTTGACTACATGACATATCTCCCCTGACTACACGATATCTCCCTTGACTACATGACATATCTCCCCTGACTACAGTACATGAGATATCTTCCCTGATAATGTGAGATATTCAGACTTAAGAACCGAATAAAGCGTATTATTATGATAAGAACAGCTGGAACATTAGACATAACAGCTGGAGTAGTAAACACCAGAGCTGAAATGGTGATGAAGCAGCGGTGACGTGGGAACAACAGCTGGAGGGGCAGAGTGGGTAGAAAGAACAGCCTGAACACATGTGCTGAACAGCTGGAGGGGCAGGTGGGGCAGAGTGGGTAGTCTGAGCAGACTATAGAACATACGGAAAATCGGTACCTACAGTACTTGACCCAACTCCTGGTACTGTGATGCCCTCCTGACGGCACACCTGGTCTACAAGTAACCCAGAAGGGCGCATGTCACTCCATTGCTCATCCAGCTACACTGGCTAGCGTTGGCCGCCTGCATCAAATTCAAGACTCTAACGCTTGCCTACAAAGTACTCTCCGGCTCTGCCCCCACCTATCTGAATGCCCTCATACAGGCATGTGCTACCACACGACCGCTGCGCTCCTCAGCTGAGCGACATCTAGCTCTTACGCCAGCACGCTCCGGCCAATCCAAACTTTTCTCATCTGTTGTCCCTCATTGGTGGAACACACTACCTGTTTTTACTAGAGTAGGGACATCCTTAGCCATCTTCAAAACGCTTCTGAAGACTCAGCTCTTCAGAGAACATCTCCTCTCATAGCACTACTACAGACAATTGCACTCATTGATGCACTTACTACACTCATTGATGCACTTATTGTGGTTTTTAATTTGTTGTTAGAATTTCTCTTAAAAGCTTAAATGTTTTTACCATGTTGTAAGTTGCTTTGTTTAAAAAGCGTCAGCCAAATGTAGTGTAATGTAATGTAATGTGCAGAACAGCTAGAGAGGCAGTTTGGGGCACAGTGGGTAGAAAGAACAGTCTGAGCACATGTGGTGAACAGCTGGAGTGGGATCCTAACAGAGAACAGCTTCACCAATACTATTCCAGAACAGCTGGATCAATATTCCAGAACAGCTGGATCAATATTCCAGAACAGCTGGATCAATATTCCAGAACAGCTGGATCAATATTCCAGAACAGCTGGATCAGTAGGAATAGCTGCTGTCCACTGTCTTTGCTGTCGGTCGTTAGTCGGAGTGGGCAGTGGGGGGGGGGGGGGGGGGGGGGGCATCAATTATGAAGGCACCAATCACGGCGTGGGCAGTGGGGGGGGGGGCATCAATTATGAAGGCATCAACCACGGCGTGGCTGAGGAATTGTGGGTAGTGACGGTGCTCAGGCGTTCTGTCCTTCCTCGTCAGTTTATCTCTCTTCGCATTTGCTCTAATCGCATCGCGCGTCGCGTGTCTCTCGGTTGTCACACACACACACACACACACACAAACACATGAACGCAAACACGCACACCCACACACACACCCACACACACATCATCCACCCATAAAGGCACATACAGTATACTCACATACTCACAACAGACACATACAAAAATACCCATACGCACACACACACACACCCACCCACACACATACACACACACATACTCACAACACGTGGTTCAGTCATCAGTCTGGGTGGAGATGATGATCTGGGTGAGTTGCTGCCTCTATGTCTCCATTGGAGATAACTACCTGCCCCCTCCCACCCCCCCTCAGATCCCCCCCCATCCAGTAGCTTTGTCACGCCGCACGATCACACAGAGCCTTATTTGACACCGTCATAATAATTACCCAGAGTGCACTTCAGCTGATGAGCCCCGTAATTACATACACACACACACACACACACACACACACACACACACATACACACAGACACAAACACACACACACACAGACACACAGACACACAAACACACACACACACACACACACACACACACACACACAGACACACACACACACACACACACACACAGATGTGTCTGGAGCACAACCTGCTCAGCCAACGCGCTCGCTTTTTACTTCAATTAATGTTTAATCATCGTGACTCTGACTAAAGGCCTTTATTTCACCGCCGCTTCATCGAAAGACAAAAACGATTCCACGGTGGAGTGCTCTCTCTCTCTCTCCCCTCTCTCTCTCTCTCTCTCACACACACACACACACACACAAAAACGATTCCACAGTGGAGTGTTCACGCAGATGGCCCAAGCTGCTGCTTAGCTGGTGCTCCAAGAGTGAGTGTTTCAGGAGACAGTGTCTCTTATTACCAGAGATCTCACACACACACACACACACAAAGAGTGTGTGTTTCAGCTGTCAGTGTCTCTTATCATGAGATCTTACACACACACACACACACACACACACACACACACACACACACACACACACACAAGAGTGTGTGTTTCAGCAGTCAGTGTCTCTTATTACCAGAGATCTCACACGCACACACACACACACGAAGTGTGTTTCATTAGTCCACCTCTCATCTTATGAGAGATCAAAACACACATATTCACATACACACACACACACACACACACACACAGAGTGTGTTCGGTAGTGCGTATCTTGTATTATGAGTGATTACACACCAACACTCACACATACACACACACACATGTACAGTATATACTGTATGTTGGGTTTCTAGGTGAAAAGGGTATATAATGCATGTTGGGTTGTACAGTATGTGAAAAGGGTATATAATGCATGTTGGGTTGTATGTGAAAAGGGTATATAATGCATGTTGGGTTGTAGGTGAAAAGGGTATATAATGCATGTTGGGTTGTAGGTGAAAAGGGTATATAATGCATGTTGGGTTGTATGTGAATACTGTAGTGTATATACTGTATTTTTTTGTTGTAGGTGAAAAGGGTATATAATGCATGTTGGGTTGTACTGTAGGTGAAAAGGGTATATAATGCATGTTGGGTTGTACTGTAGGTGAAAAGGGTATATAATGCATGTTGGGTTGTACTGTAGGTGAAAAGGGTATATAATGCATGTTGGGTTGTAGGTGAAAAGGGTATATAATGCATGTTGGGTTGTAGGTGAAAAGGGTATATAATGCATGTTGGGTTGTATGTGAAAAGGGTATATAATGCATGTTGGGTTGTATGTGAAAAGGGTATATAATGCATGTTGGGTTGTATGTGAATACTGTAGTGTATATACTGTATGCTGGGTTGTAGGTGAATAAGGTATACAGATACTGTATGTTGGGTTATAGGTGAATAGGGTATACAGATACTGTATGTTGGGTTGTAGGTGAATAAGGTATACCGATACTGTATGTTGGGTTGTAGGTGAATAAGGTATACCGATACTGTATGTTGGGTTGTAGGTGAATAAGGTATACCGATACTGTATGTTGGGTTGTAGGTGAATAGGGTATATACCAATAGACAGGATACTGTATATGTATGTACTATATCTACAGTATACTGCTTGCATATAAGAGGTGAATAGGACAGGACAGGATACTGCATATGTAGATACTATATCTATATACTGCATGCATATAGGAGGTGAATAGGACAGGACAGGGTACTGCATATGTAGATACTATATCTATATACTAGATTTTTCCTGTACAACATTAGAATCAGGCCTTATCTGGCACAAGATTCCACACAACGTCTTGTACAGGCCACGGTTATCTCCCAACTGGACTAATGTAATGCATCGTTAGCTGGCACAACTGCTTGTGTAGTAAGATCATTACAACTGACTCAGAATGCTGCAGCATGTCTGGTCTTCAATCAGCCAGAGGACATATGGAGCTCCTCTTCTGGTTACTCTCCACTGCTCCCTATAGAGGACATATGGAACTCCTCTCCTAGTTACTCTCCACTGCCCCCTATAGAGGACATATGGAGCTCTTCCTCTAGTCTAGTTACTCTCCACTGCCCCCTATAGAGGACATATGGAGCTCTTCCTCTAGCTAGTCTCCACTGCTCCCTATAGAGGACATATGGAGCTCTTCCTCTCCACTGGCTCCCTATAGAGGACATATGGAGCTCTTCCTCTAGCTAGTCTCCACTGCTCCCTATAGAGGACATATGGAGCTCTTCCTCTCCACTGGCTCCCTATAGAGGACATATGGAGCTCTTCCTCTCCACTGGCTCCCTATAGAGGACATATGGAGCTCTTCCTCTAGCTAGTCTCCACTGCTCCCTATAGAGGACATATGGAGCTCTTCCTCTCCACTGGCTCCCTATAGAGGACATATGGAGCTCTTCCTCTCCACTGGCTCCCTATAGAGGACATATGGAGCTCTTCCTCTAGCTAGTCTCCACTGCTCCCTATAGAGGACATATGGAGCTCTTCCTCTCCACTGGCTCCCTATAGAGGACATATGGAGCTCTTCCTCTAGTTACTCTCCACTGCTCCCTATAGAGGACATATGGAGCTCTTCCTCTAGTTACTCTCCACTGCTCCCTATAGAGGACATATGGAGCTCTTCCTCTAGTTACTCTCCACTGCTCCCTATAGAGGACATATGGAGCTCTTCCTCTAGTTACTCTCCACTGCTCCCTATAGAGGACATATGGAGCTCTTCCTCTAGTTACTCTCCACTGCTCCCTATAGAGGACATATGGAGCTCCTCTTCTAGTTACTCTCCACTGACTCCCTACAGCGGCCTATGGCTCCCTATGGCTCCCTACAGCGGCCAGGATCAAATTAAAATCTTTTACTTTGGCTCATAGGACACTGGATCTGTTCCCTGTCATCTCAATTCTATGATCCAAATGTCCATCCTCAACCGCCCACCGCAGTTTTCTGACGAGTGCCTGTTGCGTTGACCAGCCATAAACGCTGGGTCAGATTCAACCCTCTCCTCCTCAGTGGTCCAGTCATAAACGCTGGGTCAATTCAACCCTCTCCTCAGTGGTCCAGCCATAAACGCTGGGTCAGATTCAACCCTCTCCTCCTCAGTGGTCCAGTCATAAACGCTGGGTCAGATTCAACACTCTTTTCGTCAGTGGTCCAGTCATAAACGCTGGGTCAATTCAACCCTCTCCTCAGTGGTCCAGTCATAAACGCTGGGTCAATTCAACCCTCTCCTCCTCAGTGGTCCAGTCATAAACGCTGGGTCAGATTCAACCATTATTGTTTATTATTGCTATTTTCATAGTGCAGTCTTACCAATATTTTAAACCTGTTCACTGTTCATTTGAACTATTGTATGTAGGTACATATAGTACAATAGGTAGGTTATATACTATTATATATTATGTTAGGTATGTATAATATAATATATATGTATGTGTAATATAATAAATCATATACTGTATAATGTATGAGGTTATATACAGGATGTTAGGTGTATATATATATATGGTATATGTGTAATATAATAAATCATATACTGTATAATGTATAAGGTTATACGCAGTATGTTAGGTATGTATAATATAATATATCATATAGTGTATAATGTATAAGGTTATACGCAGTATGTTAGGTATGTATAATAAATCATATACTGTATAATGTATAAGGTTATACGCAGTATGTTAGGTATGTATAATATAATATATCATATAGTGTATAATGTATAAGGTTATACGCAGTATGTTAGGTATGTATAATATAATAAATCATATACTGTATAATGTATAAGGTTATGCGCTGTCTGCATTTCTTCAGTTGACATCTGAATCCATCACCACTGAGCTGCCAGAACACCAGGAGCTCAACATTAGCCCTGCAGAGGGCTGTTAGGAATGGATGACACAGGCATGTGTGTGTGTGTGTGTGTGTGTGTGTGTGTGTGTGTGTGTGTGTGTGTGTGGGCGCGCCTTTGCTCAGACTGCCACATAAACCTCTTCAGCTCTCTCCACCTCCAAACAAATGACTTGAAAATACAGAGTGTGTGAGAGGGAGATAAGCTCTCTACTGCGTCTCAGGCCCTCCTGCATCCTCTCACAAACACACACACACACACACACACACACACACACACACACACACACACACACACACACAATCACACACTCACATACACACACACACACACACTCTCTCTCACTCTCTTTCACACACACACACACACACACACACACACACACACTCTCTCTCTCTCTCTCTTCCTCTCTCACTCTCTTTCACACACACACACACACACACACACACACACACACACACACTCACATACACACTTGAGGAGGCTTGGTGCACTGTGGTAACTGACACACTAAATGTGACAATCTTAACGCGCTTATTGATGGGGTAGCCTTTCCCAGAGTGCTGCGTCAGCAGTGGAGACTTCACTAGATTTCACATATCCACTGAGTCTCTCACTTCACTAGATTTCACATATCCACTGAGTCTCTCACTTCACTAGATTTCACATCTCCACTGAGTCTCTCACTTCACTATATTCCACATCTCCACTGAGTCTCTCACTTCACTAGATTCCACATCTCCACTGAGTCTCTCACTTCACTAGATTCCACATCTCCACTGAGTCTCTCACTTCACTAGATTCCACATCTCCACTGAGTCTCTCACTTCACTATATTCCACATCTCCACTGAGTCTCTTCATTAACCCCGCGTACACACTGGAGACTTCACTATATTCCACATCTCCACTGAGTCTCTCACTTCACTATATTCCACATCTCCACTGAGTCTCTCACTTCACTAGATTTCACATCTCCACTGAGTCTCTCACTTCACTATATTCCACATCTCCACTGAGTCTCTCACTTCACTATATTCCACATCTCCACTGAGTCTCTTCATTAACCCCGCGTACACACTGGAGACTTCACTATATTCCACATCTCAACTGAGTCTCTCACTTCACTAGATTTCACATCTCCACTGAGTCTCTCACTTCACTATATTCCACATCTCCACTGAGTCTCTCACTTCACTATATTCCACATCTCCACTGAGTCTCTCACTTCACTATATGTCACATCTCCACTGAGTCTCTTCATTCACTATATTCCACATCTCCACTGAGTCTCTTCATTCACTATATTCCACATCTCCACCGAGTCTCTTCATTCACCTGGAGACTTCACTATATGTCACATCTCCACCGAGTCTCTTCATTCACCTGGAGACTTCACTATATTCCACATCTCCACTGAGTCTCTCACTTCACTATATTCCACATCTCCACTGAGTCTCTTCATTCACCTGGAAGCCCTGCTGAAAAAAACAGCAAGAAACCAGCTCATGCTGGTAGCTGGTTTTAGCTGGTTTTAGCTGGTTTTAGCTGGTCTTTGCTGGTGTAGCTGGTTAGGCCACCAGCTGGACATGCTGGCGTGACCGGCCTGTAATGTGGGATACAGCTGGTTTAAGCTGGTCATGCTGGTATGACCAGCCTGTCGTGTGGGATACAGCTGGTTTAAGATGGTCATGCTGATATGACCAGCCTGTCATGTGGGATACAGCTGGTTTAAGATGGTCATGCTGGTATGACCAGCCTGTCATGTGGGATACAGCTGGTTTAAGATGGTCATGCTGATATGACCAGCCTGTCATGTGGGATACAGCTGGTTTAAGATGGTCATGCTGGTATGACCAGCCTGTCATGTGGGATACAGCTGGTTTAAGATGGTCATGCTGGTATGACCAGCCTGTCATGTGGGATACAGCTGGTTTAAGATGGTCATGCTGGTATGACCAGCCTGTCATGTGGGATACAGCTGGTTTAAGCTGGTCATGCTGGTATGACCAGCCTGTTATGTGGGATACAGCTGGTTTAAGATGGACATGCTGGCGTGACCATCTGAGGAAGCTGGTCATGCTGGTATGACCAGCCTGTCATGTGGGATACAGCTGGTTTAAGATGGTTATGCTGGTATGACCAGCCTGTCATGTGGGATACAGCTGGTTTAAGATGGTCATGCTGATATGACCAGCCTGTCATGTGGGATACAGCTGGTTTAAGATGGTCATGCTGGTATGACCAGCCTGTCATGTGGGATACAGCTGGTTTAAGATGGTAATGCTGGTATGACCAGCCTGTCATGTGGGATACAGCTGGTTTAAGATGGTCATGCTGGTATGACCAGCCTGTAATGTGGGATACAGCTGGTTTAAGATGGTCATGCTGGTATGACCAGCCTGTAATGTGGGATACAGCTGGTTTAAGATGGTCATGCTGGTGACCAGCCTGTGAAGCTTGACATTGCAAGTGCAAGATGGTCATGCTGGTTTGCTAGAATGACCAACATAAGCTGGCATTACCAGTAAAAACCAGCAATATGGACCAGCAACATCAACTACAATGACAAATTTGAGGTGGTACCCCTGCTGAAAAAAACAGCCTGACCAGCTAAAGGTGGTTTGCTGGTTGACCAGCTTGTTAACCAGCTTATTTGACCACCCTTTGATGGTTAACCAGCTAGACCAGCAAAACTCTCGCGAAAACACACCTTCAGCTGGTTTACCCAGCTTATGATGGTAATTCAGCTGGTTTTGATTGTCGTACCACCTTAAGCTGGTCACTTTAGTTGGTGTTGCTGGTCTACATTGCTGGTTTTTACTGGCCACGCCAGCTTATGTTGGTTATTCTAGAAAACCAGCTTGACCATCTTTGTCAAGCTTGACAGGCTGGTCACCAGCATGACCATCTTAAACCAGTTGTATCCCAAACGACAGGCTGGTCACACCAGCACGACCAGCTTCCTCAGATGGTCACGCCAGCATGTCTAGCTGGTGGCCTAACCAGCTACACCAGCAAAGACCAGCAATAATAACTGTGTATTGGGCAAAGACCAGCTAAAACCAGCTAAAACCAACTACCAGCCTAAGCTGGTTTCTTGCTGTTTTTTTCAGCAGGGACGACAAGCAAAACCAGCTGAATGACCATCGTAAACTGGGTAAACCAGCTGAAGGTATTGTTTTCGAAAGGGTTTTGCGGGTCCAGCTGGTCAACCATCATAGGGTGGTCAAACAGGCTGGTTAACAAGCTGGTCAACCAGCAGACCACCATAAGCTGGTCAGGCTGGTTTTTGTCAGCAGGGTAGCGTAGCCTATTCTAAGCCATGGTAAACCACTGTAGCCTATTCTAAGCCATGGTAAGGGAGATGGCACTATACCGGATGGCATATGAGTAAGAGTAGGCCTACTGGCGTGGGTGTAGGGAGATGGCACTATACTGGATGGCATATGAGTACAGGAGACAGAAGAGATGGATCTGAACTCTGCATTGTTCCAGCGTTGATATTCAGTATTACTGTATCAATATACACAGTTTCTCGTCAATGACTCGACATATGAATATCAAAGAGGAATTTCTTTGAGCACGCTGAACTTGCACATCTGCTCATTACTGCAGGCACTGGCAGCTGCCACTGGAGAGAAGCTAAACAGGAAACCACATGTCTGCTCGCTATGAGCAAGTCTTTGCTCCTACTGGCAGATCTAGTCCGTTTATGATGGCTGATCTAGTTTGTTTATGATGATCTAGTTTGTTTATGTGGACAAATCTAATCTGTTTATGTGGACAGATCTAGGCTGTTTATGTGGACAGATCTAGGCTGTTTATGTGGACAGATCTAGGCTGTTTATGATGATCTAGGCTGTTTACGTGGCAGTGTGCGCTTAGACAGACACTCAGAGGACTTAGCCCTTAAGGGAACATAAACAATCTTTAAGGGAACATAAACAACCTTTAAGGGAACATAAACAACCTTTAAGGGAACATAAACAACTTTGTGATTATTTGACATGTAAACAGTAACTAGGAAAGAGGTGATGATTATTTCAGGGTAAAAGAACTCTTCTGAGTTCCTCTAAGTGCTTTTGGGTAAAGCCAGGCTTTGAACTATTCTGAGTTGCTTAAGAAGGCAAGGTAATAAAGCCAAGCCAAGCTTTGCAAAGAACCACATATGCAGTAGTAGCAGCTCTCAAATGTAATGCAACATATGCAGTAATAATTGTAATGTAGTGTAATGCAATGTCTTGTTATGTAACATAATGTAATGTAATGTAATATAATGTAATGTAATATCTTGTAATGTAATGTGGTGTAGCATACGCAGTAGTAATGTAATGTAATACCTTGTAATGTAATATAATATAATGTAATGTGATATCTTGTAATGTAATATAATGTACAGTAATGTAATGTGGAGTAGCATACACAGTAGTAATGTACCGGTAATGTAATGTAATATCTTGTAATGTAATATAATGTACAGTAATGTAATGTGGAGTAGCATACACAGTGGTAATGTACCGGTAATGTAATGTAATATCTTGTAATGTAATATAATGTAATATAATGTGGTGTTCCATACGCAGTAGTAGCAGCTCCATCCAGCTGTGGTGTGCGCCGTGTCCCTCATGGCCTGCAGGGCTTCAGCGCGCAGGTAGCCCAGCTCACACACACAGCCGTCATGGAACACACGCGTGCATGTCCGGCACGGGAACAGGTCGTCCGCTGTCCACACCTCACACACGTCACACATCTCGTCGTTGGCTGGCTGCAGAGGGACACACACACACACACACACACACACACATACACACACAGCATTAGTATTAGTAAGGAGAGTTGGACCCAGGTTAGACTTCAGCTGGGCAGACACTGCAATGTTGACTCGATATCACGCAGATTCAACTGGAACAGACAGAAACGGGTTGAATTCCCGATTTACAAAGAGATTAACTAACCCTAATCCCACAGCAGCGTTAGACTAACAGATTAACTAACCCTAATCCCATGTGACAGCAGTGTTAGATTAACAGATTAATTAACCCTAATCCCATAACAATGTTAGATTTAGATTAACAGATTAACTAACCCTAATCCCACAGCAGCGTTAGACTAACAGATTAACTAACCCTAATCCCATGTGACAGCAGTGTTAGATTAGCAGATTAATTAACCCTAATCCCATAACAATGTTAGATTTAGATTAACAGATTAACTAACCCTAATCCCACAGCAGCGTTAGACTAACAGATTAACTAACCCTAATTCCATAACAATGTTAAATGAACAGATGAACTAACCCTAATCATGTGTGACAGCAGTGTTAGACTAACAGATCATGGTGTGCAGGTGTCCTTCCCAGGCTACAGAGGGCCAGAGAGTGAATAAAAGGGTCTTGCGTTGGTAACACTGTGGACGTTACGGCCATGCCGGTGCAGCTCCTTTCTCATTTCAATTTCAGTACGCCATTAGAGACATGGAGGAAATGATAGACGCTGGATTAAGTGAGAGTTGGACATTAGAGGGAAATGAGAGTTGAGGGGTGATGGGAAAATCCTCAATCTCTAGGTGTACGAAAAGGGAGCTCTTGATAGATCATTTGTATGGACAACGTGAACGGCCGAGTTTGTGTAAAAGGAAACACTTGAAAGCTGGAGAGCAGGCTAGAGAGCATTTGTCTTAGAGATGCATTTAGTCATGAGAGTTCACCTGCACTAAGCTAATCTCCATTTTCAAGATCAAACATTTATTCACCCTCTGTGGAGCTTCAGCCTGCGAGGATATTCAATTATGGAACAGTCAGCAC
>NC_085007.1:3083381-3085881 GCF_963854185.1 Sardina pilchardus | reverse complement strand
TGCTAACAACAAACATGATGGCAATGATGAGAATGATAACAATGTAGCTTGTAGCCTACTGTACAAACGATAGCCTACAACTGGCATGTCTATCAGGTTGGACGCTGAGTTAAGACTGGCGTGGCTAGAAGCTAACGTTACATTTGATTGTCGTTAGCTAGTAGTGCTTACGTTAGGGTTTGATTGTCTAACTATGGTCCCAACGTCACCTAGAGCTAACCGGTTACTGTAACGAAGCAAGATAGGAGTGGGCTAGGAGACAGGACGAAGACGATAACATTCCGTGGCATGGTATCAACGTTAGATTGCTTCGTCTAGTCACTAGTGTTTACAGCCAGAGAGGGTTAAAGCGGAGCAGATGGCTAATGAAGGATTCTTTGCTACAGCTGTAGCTTAATGAGCACTACGTAACAATCCATTTCTGCCGCCAAAGCGTCTCAACGTTAAGTCTATGGGATTTTTGAACTCTTTTATCGTAAATATCTCAAAAAGTATAAAGTTCACAAATGTAAAAAATACATTTTTAAAATCTCCGTTACAAGACCTGTGTAGGAGTGTTTGAATGACGTTAAACGGTTCAGTGGTTTTAGAGCCTTTGATTGTTGATTTTGGTCGGAAGAAGAATAACTATTTTAAGAGGAACAGTGATAACAGTACATTGCATTGACATGCAATGTACTAATGCCATGTTTAGATCTACTCTTTAATGAAAGGCGTGTCCACTATTGATAAAGGGTCATGCATATTTAGTAGCTTGTTCAGTGACAGTACAGGCCATGCGGAAGTATTTAGCGAGTGGTCGTTCTCCCCTTATTAGACATTCTCTGTTTGAGCCAGAGAATGTCCAGAGAATGTCTAGGGGAGAACGACCACTCGCTAAATACTTCCGTATGGTACTGCAACTAAAGGGCGATCGCGAGCAAGTGGAGAATGAATGGAGGTGAATGGACTTTCTCCTAAAATCGGAATATTGTATGCGAAAGCGGGGTCAAAGAAAATACACACGGCTGAGTATTAGATTTTTTAAGTCCCTTAATTGTTTTAAAAAGCCTTTCAAAGGTGTCAATGACGTCATTCATTAGCAGGATGCTAGTGTGTTATGGGCAACAACAACCAAGCCTGTGAGAAACCGAAGGGCAATAAGTAATTGTTCATTCAGCTTTCGACCTATAACCCATATTGAGCTTGCAGAAACTAAAATCCAATCTTCGATTGTTCAATGACAATCAGGTGAAACAGACCAATTTAGCCGTCTAGCCCCATAGACCCCATTGTTTGATCACTTGCTTGTGATCGCCCCTAGTGGAACTGCAACAGGAACTCCAGGTACAATGGAGTTAATAGCGAGTGGACCTGCTCTCCATAAATGGGCTCTTTACAGTAAGTCTCATTTGAATAAACAAGGGCAAGATGCAGCTAACTTGAGTTAATGGAACGGCTTTAGCTTCAACTGGAAGTCTACACTAGTTCAAGCCAGGCTATTTCTGTTGAGCGCCGCCTTGTTTAGCGAGGTTGATGGAATACCCCCCTGGCATTATAAATGTGGTTCAAAAAAAATGTGGACATTCCTGGATCAGTGTAGATCACATGCTGTTCCTGGATCAGTGGAGGATCACAAGCTGTTGGTTGGCACTGAATCGTTTGCTGATGGTTTTGATTGCATTTGTATTGAGTAGGCATCAAATGTCATATCTGGATGGTATTAAAAAAATATGGAGGGAATAAAACTCACAAAGTAGAGTGAAAGAGAAAAGGAGGTCAGGAGCGAGAGAGAGACAGACAGACCACAAACCCTTCAGTATGAAAGAAAACCCTGGTCAGAAAGAGAGGGAGAAAGAGGGAGAGGGAGAGAGAGAAAAGCTCTCCAGCCTCAGGAATACTATTTCAGTTCAAATGAAGCGTCAGCATCAGGACTGCAGGGCTCGTCTGGCAATAAAAGCCTTCTGCTTCCTCCCTCTCCACGCTTTGATAAAGTTCCCTCTGAAGTGGGTACCTTACCCAACACAACCCTTCTCTCTCACACACGCGTGCGCTTTACCCCCCCCCCCCCCCCCCCCCCACCCCCAACCACACACACACACACCCACACCCCTACACACACATAGACATACGCAGACATGCACACACGCGCACACAGACACTTCAGCCTGCCTGATATCTCGCTACCCACCTCTGCCACTGAAACTGATCTCATTGTCATCATTTGGAGGTGAATGTGAAGGCTTTCAGAAAAGGTATGGTTTGCCACCTTTTTGGTAACGACCAACCCCTCTGGCTCACAGACTAATAGGTTATTGAGAAGGATGACTTTCTCTTCAGCATTGTCGTAGCGTAACCTGCTAGCCATTAAAACGAGGCAATGAAACAATGTAAGATTGTGCAGACTGTTGCGATTGACTGGCACACGATCACACACACACACACACACACACACACACACACACACACACACAAATCATATCATACATCGGACGCTTTATGCTAGTTTCTACATGGGTTT
>NC_085007.1:3053381-3070881 GCF_963854185.1 Sardina pilchardus | reverse complement strand
ACAGCTCCATCAGTGAAACTTTAATGGCGATGTAGCCAAGGTTATTAAAGAGAAAATGTGTCTGCTCTGGAAGCCCACCGCTACGACACGCCGCACACTGCACTCTAGGTGTTGCTAAGATTATCTAGACCGAGAGCGGTATAACCATAAACGAGTCTTAATATGTGGCTTTAAACCGACTTCAATAATAATATTTTACATAAGTCACAATGACAGCAGAAAATGTGTGCATTTCTCAATATTGAATGTATAGATACTGCGCGGAGCTATGCAATCGACGTCTGCATTTGATGCTAAGTAGGCTCGAGAGCCCTGAGTGAGTTGGGACTGGACATGTGCATGTGTCCTGCTCGGAGAAGCGGCATTTATCCCCAACTGGCTTTTCGTCCGGCTGGGTTTTTAGGACACCCTTGAAGAACAGATCACAGGACGTCAGTTTGAATTTTGATCTGAAACTGCTCTTTAAACTCCTTCCTGCGCTGTGACAGCTCGCACAGCTGTTTGTCTCAGATGGAATCTGCCTGTTACCGGTGCGCTAAACCCTGAATTGTATAACACTGAATTGTATAACCAGTTCTGCACAGCATACATGTAACAACTATCGCAATTTAATGACTGTTTTTTAAGTATTTCGTTTACAAATAAAAAGCCCGTTTCTAAAACTGAGTGAGCGCAGTGCAATGTGTTGTGCGGACCAGTTCGATGAGACGCGTGATGTGCGCACCCACACCCTTCTGCACAGTGACCTAAATTGCTACGAACCCATGCATGCGTTTCAACACCCACTCCCACGCACTAGACCAAGACTCATCGACTACTTCAGTGCAACTCTTGCCATGTTGAGCTGTACACTGAGAGATTCACCAGCCAAATATGGCTCGCGACGGTCATCGTACAGCGCTTCCACCAGTGACGTTGCACCAAAATGAATCATACCGACCGAGCTCAATGTGGCAGAAATGAGCTAAGAATGAGATGTGTTGTTTTCACATCGGGCAGAAACACGCTTACCGATTGGAATCGCACGGCACTCCTGGACACAGAACACGTTCACCACGGGCTCTTTATCTTTACGCGCGGGCTCCCGGCATCTCAGGGCTCGCGAGCCACAGAAGAGTACAGCGCTGTTCCGCCGGTGAATGGTCCGGTAAGTACGGCGCTGTTCCGCCAGTGAATGGTCCGGTAAGTGGACTCCAATCCCGCCACTTCTTGGACAGCAGCTCGGCCGACTGAATGCACTCGTACTGATCACAGTAAGATGTCAAAACGGAAGACGGGTGGACAGCTCCAGTGCTGAATTCTTAATGCTTGCGTTTCTCTGGCAACGGGGCTTCAGAAACCGCCCCGTTCGGAGGCTCGAGCAGAATGAAGATACGAAAACAAAGTTGAACCAACGGCGCTGTCTGTGACCTCCACGCGCACGCAGCTCTCACGAGTTGTCGAATCCATATGAGGCGCCGGATGGCAACTTGCTGGCAGTCAGAAAGCCGTGCGTCATCATTGGTCAGAATCTCTCCCCTGAAAAATGACGCCCATTAGCATTGTGTTCGATCTAAGGAACAATGAGATGTGTCGAGCTTCGCCATAGACCTCGACTGCGCCTGCAATTAAAGCAATTAGGTATTTAAATGTCTAACATCTACAGTACAGAGGACCTGTGCCTGAAGAGAACAAAGGTGCCAGTACTCATCATTCACACGTATCATATGGTGTATCAATATCAGCAAATGTATCAGCTAGTGTGTGTGTGTGTGTGTGTGTGTGAGTGTGTGAGTGTGTGTGTGTGTGTGTGTGTGTGTGTGTGTGTGTGTGTGTGTGTGTGTGTGTGTGAGTGTGTGTGAGTGTGTGTGTGTCTGTGTGAGTGTGTGTGTGCGTTTGTGATGTGTGTGTGCGCACGCATGTAGTGCTTGAAGTGGAGAAAAAATGTACTGGTCATTCACATGTCACAGGCTATTTATGTTCTAGATTTTTACAGCAGCCTATAGATCACTATTGACAGCAGACTATAGACAAAGTCTTTTTAAAGCAAGTCACGTCACTCGGCAGCCATATTGGCCATGGGGTCGGGCAGCCAGTTTGAACGTAGGTCTATGGTAACAAGACCAGGCCCTATCTAAATGAATGGGGAGAGAGCTGGATGTCTATGTTCAGGGGTGTAAGGGACATAAAAATCACATGAAATCACGATGAAAATTAGACTAAAATCGCTGAAAAGGTTTGATGGTTTTGTATCAAATTAACGCTTAAAAAGCCTTTTTCTTACTGGTAATCTTGGACTGCGCATGCGCGACCGCCAAGGATCGGCAAAATGATTGGAGCAACGGCACTGGAAGAGGCGGGACATGTGCAAACCGGCGTAAACACCCGCCATCTTTGCGTTATGAAGTTAACCCATGCATTTCAATGGGCGATTTTTCCAGTGCAGTGTCTCCTCATATATAAGTGTCTCTGCTATAGATCACTATTGCGGTGGCCTATAGATCACTATTGACAGCAGTGTATAGATCACTATTGCGGTGGCCTATAGATCACTATTGACAGCAGACTATAGATCACTATTGCGGTGGCCCATAGATCACTATTGCAGCAGCCTATAGATCACTATTGCAGCAGCCTATAGATCACTATTGCAGCAGCCTATAGATCACTATTGCAGCAGACTATAGATCACTATTGCGGTGGCCTGGCTATAGATCACTATTGCAGCAGCCTATAGATCACTATTGCGGTGGCCTATAGATCACTATTGCAGCAGCCTATAGATCACTATTGCGGTGGCCTATAGATCACTATTGCAGCAGCCTATAGATCACTATTGCGGTGGCCTATATATCACTATTGCAGCAGCCTATAGATCACTATTGCAGCAGCCTATAGATCACTATTGACAGCAGCCTATAGATCACTATTGCAGCAGCCTATAGATCACTATTGCGGTGGCCTATAGATCACTATTGCAGCAGCCTATAGATCACTATTGCGGTGGCCTATATATCACTATTGCAGCAGCCTATAGATCACTATTGCAGCAGCCTATAGATCACTATTGCGGTGGCCTATAGATCACTATTGACAGCAGTGTATAGATCACTATTGCGGTGGCCTATAGATCACTATTGACAGCAGACTATAGATCACTATTGCGGTGGCCCATAGATCACTATTGCAGCAGCCTATAGATCACTATTGCAGCAGCCTATAGATCACTATTGCAGCAGCCTATAGATCACTATTGCAGCAGACTATAGATCACTATTGCGGTGGCCTGGCTATAGATCACTATTGCAGCAGCCTATAGATCACTATTGCGGTGGCCTATAGGCTATAGATCACTATTGACAGCAGCCTATAGATCACTATTGACAGCAGCCTATAGATCACTATTGCAGCAGACTATAGATCACTATTGCGGTGGCCTATAGATCACTATTGCAGCAGCCTATAGATCACTATTGTGGTGGCCTATAGATCACTATTGCAGCAGCCTATAGATCACTATTGCAGCAGCCTATAGATCACTATTGCGGTGGCCTATAGATCACTATTGCGGTGGCCTATAGATCACTATTGCAGCAGCCCATAGATCACTATTGACAGCAGACTATAGATCACTATTGCAGCAGCCTATAGATCACTATTGACAGCAGCCCATAGATCACTATTGCAGCAGCCTATAGATCACTATTGCAGCAGCCTATAGATCACTATTGACAGCAGCCTATAGATCACTATTGCAGCAGCCTATAGATCACTATTGCGGTGGCCTATAGATCACTATTGACAGCAGACTATAGATCACTATTGCGGTGGCCTATAGATCACTATTGCAGCAGTCTATAGATCACTATTGCGGTGGCCCATAGATCACTATTGCAGCAGCCCATAGATCACTATTGACAGCAGACTATAGATCACTATTGCGGTGGCCTATAGATCACTATTGCAGCAGTCTATAGATCACTATTGCGGTGGCCCATAGATCACTATTGCAGCAGCCTATAGATCACTATTGACAGCAGACTATAGATCACTATTGCGGTGGCCTATAGATCACTATTGACAGCAGACTATAGATCACTATTGCGGTGGCCTATAGATCACTATTGCAGCAGTCTATAGATCACTATTGCGGTGGCCTATAGATCACTACTGACAGCAGCCCATAGATCACTATTGCAGCAGACTATAGATCACTATTGACAGTGAATAAAAGATGCAAGAGATGTTGATGTATGGAATACTGTGCTTACTGTTTAGTTCTACTTACACACCTGTAAACTGAAGGGCTGGATGCAGTTGGAATGCAGAAATGGAATGCAGAATATATACAGCGAAGGTAGACGCACATACATTGTGTCCTGACTGTTGATGCAGTTTATATACAGCGAAGGTAGACGCACATACAGTACATTGTGTCCTGACTGTTGATGCAGTTTATATACAGCGAAGGTAGACACACATACAGTACATTGTGTCCTGACTGTTGATGCAGTTTATATACAGCGAAGGTAGACACACATACAGTACATTGTGTCCTGACTGTTGATGCAGTTTATATACAGCGAAGGTAGACACACATACATGTATAGCGAAGGTAGACGCACATACATGTATAGCGAAGGTAGACGCACATATATGTATAGCGAAGGTAGACGCACATACATTGTGTCCTGACTGTTGATGCTGTTTATTGTCAGTTTGGTAAGTTTAGGTGAAGTAAGAAGTACTGTATGACGTAACGTTAGGAATCTCACATCCTCACCAAACCCACATCACACGTCCTCAGCTCCAAACCCACATCCTCAGCCCCTGCACAGCTCTATCCTCAGCTCCATCCTCAGCTTCTGCACAGCTCCTGCACAGCTCCATCCTCAGCTCCTGCACAGCTCCATCCTCAGCTCCTGCACAGCTCCATCCTCAGCTCCTACACAGCTCTATCCTCAGCTCCGTCCTCAGCTCCTGCACAGCTCCATCCTCAGCTCCTGCACAGCTCCATCCTCAGCTCCGTTCTCAGCTCCATCCTCAGCTCCTACACAGCTCCATCCTCAGCTCCTGCACAGCTCCGTCCTCAGCTCCATCCTCAGCTCCATCCTCAGCCCCTGCACAGCTCCATCCTCAGCACCATCCTCAGCCCCTGCACAGCTCCTGCACAGCTCCATCCTCAGCTTCTGCACAGCTCCTGCACAGCTCCATCCTCAGCTCCATCCTCAGCTCCGTTCTCAGCTCCTGCACAGCTCCATCCTCATCCTCAGCTCCATCCTCAGCTCCATCCTCAGCCCCATCTTCAGCTCCATCCTCAGCCCCTGCACAGCTCCATCCTCATCCTCAGCTCCATCCTCAGCTCCTGCACAGCTCCATCCTCAGCTCCATCCTCAGCTCCATCCTCAGCTCCTGCACAGCTCTATCCTCAGCCCCTGCACAGCTCCGTTCTCAGCTCCATCCTCAGCTCCTGCACAGCTCTATCCTCAGCTCCATCCTCAGCTCCTGCACAACTCCATCCTCAGCTCCATCCTCAGCTCCATCCTCAGCTCCAGTCCCTGGTGCCCCAGTGAGCCAGTCCTGCACAGCTGCATGCGTAGCGTAAATGGAGCAGCATGCATTATTGATGCCGGAGTAAAGGCACACTGGCCGGCACGTCTGGAAGGCCCCTGGTGTGTTGAGGCGACACACGCACACACACACACACACACACACACACACACTAACACCAGGAGGGAGACGCTGTCAAAAGCGAACAGAGGAGTGTAGCGCTGAACAGCTGTGTAAGAACTAACTCCCTGCTAGTAAACACATCTACTTAAGAACTAGTCTCTTCCTGTAAACACATCCACATACGAACTAGTCTCTTCCTATAAACACATCCACATACGAACTAGCCCCTGCTAGTAAACACAGAACCAGCCCCTTCCTGTAAACACATCCACGTAAGAACTAGCCCCTGCTAGTGAACACAGAACTAGCCCCTTCCTGTAAACACATCTACATAAGAACGAGCCCCTGCTAGTAAACACAGAACTAGCCCCTTCCTGTAAATACATCTACATAAGAACTAGCCCCTGCTAGTAAACACAGAACTAGCCCCTGCTAGTAAACACAGAACTAGCCCCTGCTAGTAAACACATCTACGTAAGAACTAGCCCCTGCTAGTACACACATCCACATACGAACTAGCCTCTTCCTGGAAACACATCTACGTAAGAACTAGCCCCTTTCTGTAAACACAGAACTAACCCCCTGCTAGTGAACACATCCACTTAAGAACTAGCCTCTTCCTGTAAACACATCTACGTAAGAACTAGCTCCTGCTAGTAAACACAGAACTAGCCTCTTCCTGTAAACACATCCACATATGAACTAGCCCCTTTCTGTAAACACATCTACGTAAGAACTAGCCCCTGCTAGTAAACACATCTACGTAAGAACTAGCCCCTGCTAGTAAACACATCCACGTAAGAACTAGCCCCTGCTAGTGAACACATCTCAGCGTACATGTCCCACTGGACTGTATTCACGTTTCATTTTTTTTCTTATTTACTCTAAGATGGTAATGGTGTGGGCCTTCTCAGCATTACAATTTACTGTTCACATCTTTAATCCACTTCATCAGTCAGTAATGGTTACTGTAGTTACAGTTACATTATTTCTTTCTAATTCTTTCTCGTTTTGTCCTGGAGTCTCTCTCACCATAAGTCCATTTTGTTAATGAAAGAGATTTTACCATTGACAGCGAACCCGGTGTTGGTGCCGTTCTGAATTCTTTGAACCGTAGTGCTCTCTGATGAAGCAGCCCACATTTCCTCCAGTTTTGAACCGAATCAAGGATGCCACGTTCTGAACCGGCTTTTGTTAAGTGGAAACACTCCGCACGGTTCAAAGGGAGTGGAGCCGGTTCTCTGTTGGTGGGAAACAAAAGGGAGTGGAGCCGGTTCTCTGTTGCTGTGCATTCACACCGAAACCGTCAAAAGAGTCAAAATCGCTGGTGAAGCTCATAGCCCGACGCTCAACTCAGTTCAGCGTTGAAAGCTTCAAAGCCAAGACGTGAAACATTCGAACCAACCACAAGCAGCAATCCTGCGAGTTTGACATTCTAATTGGTTGACGCCGAACCGTGTCACAGCTAATTACCATAAAGTTAACTGAGGCTCAACTTTATTTTGACGCCCGTGAAACTCATGAAGCCACGCTCACGCCCGGAACGCTTTTGAAGCCGGTAACGCCGACTCTCCATAGGAAATGAATGATTTCCGGCGCTCTTGAAGCTTTTGAAGCTCTTGGTGTGAACGCACAGTTGGTGGGAAACAAAAGGGAGTGGAGCCGCTTCTCTGGTGGTGGGAAACAAAAGGCCCACTAGTGGTTATCTCCCACATGCTCAGGTAGGCTACACCAGGAACCAGCACTGTTCCACTGAATGTACTGGAAGCTAATGTAACGCTTCAGTTACGTGCTTAGTGCTTCCACTCTATCTTCCTCCTCCTCCTCGGCCTTTCCTCTGGGCAATAGTTTTCCCATTAGTGGCCATTTGGCACACAGACACACCTCAGCCACATAGTCTCCACCAGCATTGTGGGCCAGCTCTCTGATGGATAAGTGTGTGTGTGTGTGTGTGTTTGTATATGAATGTGTGGGCCAGCTCTCTGATGGATGTAAGGGTTTCAGACCACTCAATATCACTCTCTGCAGTCAGAGCTGTGGGTGAATGAGTGGCGTCGCAGCCAACGCTCTGTGTGTGTGTGTGTGTGTGTGTGTGTGTGTGTGTGTATGTGTGGCTGAGTGTGTGTGTGTGTGTGTGTGTGTGTGCGTGTGTGTGTGGCTGAGTGTGTGTGTGTGTGTGTGTGTGTGTGTGTGTGTGTGTGCGTGTGTGTATGTGAGTGCGTGCATGCGCGCGTGCGTGTGTGTGTGTGTGTGTGTGTGTGTGTGTGTGGCTGAGTGGGTGGTGAGAGCAGCATGGTGGCCAACACTGTGGTCAGGACCATAAGAACAGATGATGGTGATCAGAGTGATTTTATTATCGTTAGTGTCAGGGCAAGACGCATGGCCTTGCTGGAGCTGCTCCATCGGACTCCTGGAAGAGGAGGAGGGTGTGTGTGTGTGTGTGTGTGTGTGTGTGTGTGTGTGTGTGTGTGTGTGTGTGTGTGTGTGTGTGTGTGTGTGTGTGTGTGTGTGTGTGTGTGTGTGTGTGTGTGTGTGTGTGTGTGTGTGTGTGTGTGTGTGTGTGTGTGTGTGTGTGTGTGTGCGTGGTATTGAACTTATATTACTGGAACATTTTGCAGTTTAGAATTTAGTGGAATTGCAAGATCTCTCAGAAGCTGTTTCAAATCAAGACTCCCTCATTAGCGTCACCCAACTCCACCTCTCAGAGCTACTGAACACCATCAGGCCTCATGCTCCACCTCTCAGAGCTACTGAACACCATCAGGCCTCATGCTCCACCTCTCAGAGCTACTGAACACCATCAGGCCTCTCAGAACTACTGAACACCATCAGGCCTCATGCTCCACCTCTCAGAGCTACTGAACACCATCAGGCCTCTCAGAACTACTGAACACCATCAGGCCTCATGCTCCACCTCTCAGAGCTACTGAACACCATCAGGCCTCTCAGAACTACTGAACACCATCAGGCCTCATGCTCCACCTCTCAGAGCTACTGAACACCATCAGGCCTCTCAGAACTACTGAACACCATCAGGCCTCATGCTCCACCTCTCAGAACTACTGAACGCCATCAGGCCTCATGCAGAGTTCTGTGATTTGGATGATGAAATGATTTCAGAGAAGGAGCTTGCAGCATGCAGCACACAAGATGAACAGGTCAACCAATGGTCAACCAATGGCAGCAAGCTGGTTGTTCTCCCACATGGAGGAAGGAAGTGGTCACTTGATGACATCATGACAACCTTTACCCTTAACTTGTCAGAGAGGATGAGATGTCACACAAAGACCCCTTATATGCATTTTAAAAATAGAGCACTCCAAAGAGTCTGCCAGGCTTAAAAACGTATCTCCTCTGAAAGGACAACAGCAAAGCATTCTCTGCAACAAAGGATTTGCCTCAAGCACAACATGACACAAAAACTTCAAATAAATAGTGTCCTAATTTAAGCACAGAGCACATTGAGTGCCCTGCATTTGAAGTCAATTGTTGCCTCGTATTGAGCAGTCTTTAAAGTGACTTGTGTGACCAAGCAGTCGGCTTTGCCCAGTGAACGGCCTGCACTAATACATTATATCATATTAACAGCCTGCACTAATACATTACATTATATTAACAGCCTGCACTAATATGTGACATTATACAGCCTGCACTAATACATTACATCATATTAACAGCCTGCCCTGCACTAATACATTATATTAACAGCCTGCACTAACATTACATTATATTAACAGCCTGCACTAATACATTACATTATATTAACAGCCTGCACTAATATGTGACATTATACAGCCTGCACTAATACATTATATTAACAGCCTGCACTAATACATTACATTATATTAACAGCCTGCACTAATATGTGACATTATACAGCCTGCACTAATACATTACATCATATTAACGTTCTGCACTAATACGTTACATTATATTAATACCAGTCATATCGGACGTGATGCAACGACACAGTCCAACTCCTGACTGACCACTCCTAATATGGGGACATCACCCCATATTAGCGCTGTAATGACATCATGTTAGACATATTAGTGCTGTAATGACATCATATTAGTGTTGTAATGACATCATATTAAACATGTTAGTGCTGTAATGACATCATATTAGACATATTAGTGCTGTAATGACATCATATTAGTGCTGTAATGACATCATATTAGACATGTTAGTGCTGTAATGACATCATATTAGACATATTAGTGCTGTAATGGCATCATATTAGACATATTAGTGCTGTAATGGCATCATATTAGACATGTTAGTGCTGTAATGACATCATATTAGACATATTAGTGCTGTAATGACATCATATTAGACATGTTAGTGCTGTAATGACATCATATTAGTGCTGTAATGACATCATATTAGTGCTGTAATGACATCATATTAGACATGTTAGTGCTGTAATGACATCATATTAGTGCTGTAATGACATCATATTAGACATGTTAGTGTTGTAATGACATCATATTAGACA
The DNA here is from genome assembly GCF_963854185.1 of Sardina pilchardus. Taxonomy (NCBI): domain Eukaryota; kingdom Metazoa; phylum Chordata; class Actinopteri; order Clupeiformes; family Clupeidae; genus Sardina; species Sardina pilchardus. The sequence continues at coordinate 3,060,731 of NC_085007.1, read as the reverse complement.
TATTAGTGCTGTAATGACATCATATTAGACATATTAGTGCTGTAATGGCATCATATTAGACATGTTAGTGCTGTAATGACATCATATTAGACATATTAGTGCTGTAATGACATCATATTAGACATGTTAGTGCTGTAATGACATCATATTAGTGCTGTAATGACATCATATTAGTGCTGTAATGACATCATATTAGACATGTTAGTGCTGTAATGACATCATATTAGTGCTGTAATGACATCATATTAGACATGTTAGTGTTGTAATGGAGATTCCCCCATAGTAGACATATTAGTGTTGTAATTGGTCATTTGTAATTGGCTAGATTGCTTCCACTCGTCTGGCAAACACATTTGCTACAACAGCAGAGAAGACATCTGGAGGATTTAGAGAGGGAGGAGCAGAGAAGACATCTGGATGAGGAGCAGAGAAGACATCTGGAGGATTTAGAGAGGGAGGAGCAGAGAAGACATCTGGAGGCCTTAGAGAGGGAGGAGCAGAGAAGACATCTGGATGAGGAGCAGAGAAGACATCTGGAGGCCTTAGAGAGGGAGGAGCAGAGAAGACATCTGGATGAGGAGCAGAGAAGACATCTGGAGGATTTAGAGTGGGAGGAGCCAGTGGGACGGGGAGGACGCAGGTCTCTAAAGGCCGACGCCCACCAGACACGGTGTCCAGCGGTGTGGGCTTGACATGCAGGATTCTAGAGCAGTTTTCTATCCCTGTGCGGCTGCCGTGCGGCTGCCGTTTCTAGTGGGCTTTGTTCCGTTAAAAACAATGGAGTTTAATTTGTTTCTTGTGACGGCGTGCCGCGTACGTGTCCGGTGTGGTGTGTGTGTGTGTGGTGTGTGTGTGGTGTGTGTGTGTGTGTGGTGTGTGTGTGTGTGGAGTTCTAATTTGTTTCTTGTGACGGCGTGCCGCGTACGTGTCCGGTGTGGTGTGTGTGTGTGTGTGTGGTGTGTGTGTGTGTGTGTGGTGTGTGTGTGTGTGTGGTGTGTGTGTGTGTGTGGAGTTCTAATTTGTTTCTTGTGACGGCGTGCCGCGTACGTGTCCGGTGGGCGCCGGCCTTTAAGCTGCCAATCAACACCAATGTGGAACTGAAACAGAGCCCACAGATCTCCCTCTCTCTCTTCTGGCCCCTTGTTGTCCTCCCTTTCCTCTCCCTCTCTCTCTCTTTCCTCTCCTCTCTCTCTTTCCTCTCCCTCTTTCCTCTCCCTCTCTCTCTTTCCTCTCCTCTCTCTCTTTCCTCTCCCTCTTTCCTCTCCCTCTCTCTCTTTCCTCTCCTCTCTCTCTTTCCTCTCACTCTTTCCTCTCCTCTCTCTCTTTCCTCTCCTCTCTCTCTCTCTTTCCTCTCCTCTCTCTCTCTTTCCTCTCCCTCTCTCTCGTCTGAAACATGTGTCAGGTGTGTCCGTTTCAGAGTGATGTGTGGGTGTGTGTGTGTGGTGTGTGTGATGTGTTTTATGTGTGCGTGTGTGTGTGTGTGGTGTCTGTGATGAGTATGATGTGTGGGTGTGTGTGTGTGTGTGGTGTCTGTGATGAGTGTGATGTGTGTGTGTGTGTGTGTGTGTGTGTGTGTGGTGTGTGTGCCACTTGTAGTCTACAGGCGCTCAGAAGCCTTTATGATCTCTGATCTGGTGTGTGTGGTGTGTGTGTGTGTGTGTGTGTGTGTGTGTGTGTGTGTGATGGTGTGGTGTGTGTGGTGCGTGTGTGTGTGTGATGGTGTGGTGGCTGTTGAAGGCCGCAGCATGATGCCATAACTGGTTTAGCTGAAGCCTCCACTGGAGCTCTTCTAAGGACTCTCCTCTGAGGCGTCGCCGCGGTGACCACTCCACTGGAGCTCTTCTGAGGCGTCGCCGCGGTGACCACTCCACTGGAGCTCTTCTGAGGAGTCTTTAACGCCGTCGCCGCGGTGACCACTCGACTGGAGCTCTTCTGAGGAGTCTTTAACGGCGTCGCCGCGGCGACCACTCCACTGGAGCTCTTCTGAGGCGTCGCCGCGGCGACCACTCCACTGGAGCTCTTCTGAGGAGTCTTTAACGCCGTCGCCGCGGTGACCACTCCACTGGAGCTCTTCTGAGGCGTCGCCGCGGTGACCACTCCACTGGAGCTCTTCTGAGGAGTCGCCGCGGTGACCACTCCACTGGAGCTCTTCTGAGGAGTCGCCGCGGTGACCACTCGACTGGAGCTCTTCTGAGGAGTCTTTGGCGGCCACGCGGTGAGCACTCGAGGGAGAGTGGCGTTCACGACTCATTTTTATTTACAATCAGCTTGCGTGTAAAGCCGCCATAAATACATCCCTGGCATGTGATGCCTAACGTGTTGCCTGGCAACCTCAACACTCTGCCCCCCCCCCCCCCCCCCCCCCCCACACACACACACACACACACTCAGTGGCCCACTTGTGAGCTCCAGCTTTGTAGGCTTCACGTGGACCGGCATGTCTGAATGGCAGGGTGTGTGTGTGTGTGTGTGTGTGTGGAGCAGCACGTCTGAATGCCAGGGGATGTGTGTGTGTGTGTGTGTGTGTGTGTGTGGAGTGGCATGTCTGAATGCCAGCGGATGTATGTGTGTGTGTGAGCTGTCAGTAAATGGTCTTTAACAATGTTCATTAGTAGAGGTGGGGCACATCTGAAGGCACTTCAGCAACTTTAGACATTTAGAACACGAGCCCTCAACACTCAGAATCAGCTGTCATAACCTCAGAACCTTACATTTAGACAGGAACAAAACACGAGTCCTCAACACTCAGAATCAGCTGTCATAACCTCAGAACCTTACATTTAGACAGGAACAAAACACGAGCCCTCAACACTCAGAATCAGCTGTCATAACCTCAGAACCTTACATTTAGACAGGAACAAGACACGAGCCCTCAACACTCAGAATCAGCTGTCATAACCTCAGAACCTTACATTTAGAGAGGAACAAAACACAAGCCCACACCAATCTCAGAATCAGCTGTCATAACCTCAGAACCTTACATTTAGACAGGAACAAAACACGAGCCCTCAACACTCAGAATCAGCTGTCATAACCTCAGAACCTTACATTTAGACAGGAACAAGACACGAGCCCTCAACACTCAGAATCAGCTGTCATAACCTCAGAACCTTACATTTAGACAGGAACAAAACACGAGCCCACATTTAGACATTTAGACAGGAACAAGACACGAGCCCTCAACACTCAGAATCAGCTGTCATAACCTCAGAACCTTACATTTAGACAGGAACAAGACACGAGCCCTCAACACTCAGAATCAGCTGTCAGAACCTTACATTTAGACAGGAACAAAACTCGAGCCCTCAACACTCAGAATCAGCTGTCATAACCTCAGAACCTTACATTTAGACAGGAACAAAACACGAGCCCTCAACACTCAGAATCAGCTGTCATAACCTCAGAACCTTACATTTAGACAGGAACAAAACACGAGCCCTCAACACTCAGAATCAGCTGTCATAACCTCAGAACCTTACATTTAGAGAGGAACAAAACACGAGCCCTCAACACTCAGAATCAGCTGTCATAACCTCAGAACCTTACATTTAGACAGGAACAAAACACGAGCCCACATTTAGACATTTAGACAGGAACAAAACACGAGCCCTCAACACTCAGAATCAGCTGTCATAACCTCAGAACCTTACATTTAGACAGGAACAAAACACGAACCCTCATTTAGACATTTAGACAGGAACAAAACACGAGCCCTCATTTAGACATTTAGACAGGAACAAAACACGAGCCCACATTTAGACATTTAGACAGGAACAAAACACGAGCCCTCATTTAGACATTTAGACAGGAACAAAACACGAGCCCACATTTAGACATTTAGACAGGAACAAAACACGAGCCCACATTTAGACATTTAGACAGGAACAAAACACGAGCCCACATTTAGACATTTAGACAGGAACAAAACACGAGCCCACATTTAGACATTTAGACAGGAACAAAACACAAGCCCTCAACACTCAGAATCAGCTGTCATAACCTCAGAACCTTACATTTAGACAGGAACAAAACACGAGCCCTCAACACTCAGAATCAGCTGTCATAACCTCAGAACCTTACATTTAGACAGGAACAAAACACGAGCCCACATTTAGACATTTAGACAGGAACAAAACACAAGCCCTCAACACTCAGAATCAGCTGTCATAACCTCAGAACCTTACATAACTTCATAACCTGCCTAGGATCAAAATCAGTCTAAAACAACCTCAGAATCAGCATAGAATAAGCTCAGGACCAATCTAGAACAAGTCTCAAATTTGAATTTGAAAGATGTTGAACCGTGTGCATCTGAATGTTCAATGGAGGCTATATGGGCCACATGCTTGGTGTAATGTAATTAAATTGTTTGACGTAGGTTTGAAATAATCATGCGTAATTTGATTACCATTGTGTGATCTAGCCTATTTCTCCGCTGTGAAATCAATGTTTGAATAAAAATCTCTCCCCCGTATAATCCGTTCGCCGCTCTCCCCGCCTAGCGAGTGCCTAACAGGCCATCTCAGGAAAGCATGAGAGGAATTGGTGCAGCCGCATCATGTGAGTTGGTGTGTTGTCAGTGTGTTGTCAGTGGAGCAGCCGCATCATGTGAGTTGGTGTGTTGTCAATGGTGCAGCCGCATCATCAGGCAATGTTTGAGTTTGTGTGTGTGTGTGTGTGTGTGTGTGTGTGTGTGTGTGTGTGTGTGTGTAAGGGGAAGAGTTGTGTGTGTGTGTGTGTGTGTGTGTGTGTGTGTGTGTGTGTGATGGGAACTGTTGGAGGCCTCGCCTGCCTTGTTCTCTCTACTGTACTGTATTGCTCGTGTGTTGTGTCCCGGCCCACAGACAAATGGCCTGAGAGACATTGCTTCCTCATTAGCCGTAATAGAGCGGGGGTCTAAGTGGATTAGATCGCTAATGCTGAAATGCTCCATAGTGTGTGTGTGTGTGTGTGTGTGTGTGTGTGTGTGTGTGTGTGTGTGTGTGTGTGTGTGTGTGTGTGTGTGTGTGCTGAAATGCGCCATAGTGTGTGTGTGTGTGTGTGTGTGTGTGTGTGTGTGCTGAAATGCTCCATAGTGTGTGTGTGTGTGTGTGTGTGTGTGTGTGTGTGTGTGTGTGTGTGTGTGTGTGTGTGTGTGTGCTGAAATGCTCCATAGTGCATTAGTCCAGAGTGGTGGGTGGGGCTTCCTGGTGGACTCACGCCAACAGACAGCTTCCGGTGTCATGGCAACGCCCAGGAAAAGGCCAGTAAGGAATCTCATGGCTTAAGGGCTGATTGGGCTAAGGAGCTAACACCGTATTTGGAACACATGTTTACTCTACCTACCTCAGCTTACACTGAGTCACATGTCAATGTTATGTTGCCATCAATCTCTATAGACCTGTTTTTGTTTGGACTTTGATTGTTGATGCACCCAAAAGCTTTCTCCAGATCCATTTAGTTTGGTGATCTTTTCTATGCACTAACTAGATGAAGAGCCATGAGCTTCAGTCCGTTTGGCTACTGATTAGTTCGGCCATTTGTCTCGGGGGTGACGTGGGGGTGACCTCTTGTACTCTCCCCGACACAGGACAGGAAGAGGTCAAAGGTTGGGACTTGAGCTCATACAATATACAGCAGTACACACTAGCATCTCATACACTACACAGCAGTGCACACTAGCATCTCATACACTACACAGCAGTGCACACTAGCATCTCATACACTATACAGCAGTGCACACTAGCATCTCATACACTACACAGCAGTGCACACTAGCATCTCATACACTACACAGCAGTGCACACTAGCAGCTCATACACTACACAGCAGTGCACACTAGCAGCTCATACACTACACAGCAGTGCACACTAGCAGCCTAGCCTAGCACCATACAGCAGTGCACACTAGCAGCTCAGCACCATACAGCAGTGCACACTAGCAGCTCATACACTACACAGCAGTGCACACTAGCATCTCTTACACTACACAGCAGTGCACACTATACACTACACAGCAGTGCACACTAGCAGCTCATACACTACACAGCAGTGCACACTAGCAGCTCATACACTACACAGCAGTGCACACTAGCATCTAATACACTACACAGCAGTGCACACCAGCATCTCATACACTACACAGCAGTGCACACTAGCAGCTCATACACTACACAGCAGTGCACTTCGAAATGTCCCCTTGATCAAAATAAATGCACCGGACATTTCTAAGTGTACCCCAACTTTATTCCTAACTATTGCACCTGACTTCTAGGCTCTTGTGGGTTTGCTTTTATTTGTCACACAAACTGAGTAGTTTACATTAATTATATTCATGTACAATATATGCTTTGTTTCTCTTTTTGCAGACACCTGACCTTTACTGCCAAAGGGATCCCCATCAGAGCACCTCTGCCTTCCCTGCAGGACAACTATACCAGAAGAGTGCGGACAAGGACTCAACATGTTTTAAAGGACATTTCACGCCCAGACCATGGACTGTTGAAACCACTGAGGTCAAGCAGAAGTCTTGTTCTCACTCGAGACAGGTCATTGACAGGCGGCGAGTGTCACTACCCAAGTACCCCCACTGCAGACGAGAAAGCCATATTGATTTGAGTATTTCTTGATAAATACAATAAAGACCATGTAACAAATTTTATTGCCTGTCATATATGAATTTAAATGTTTAGATTAAGTCACTGGGATTTAGTAGGTGTAATAATGCAGGTGCAGGTGCAAAGTAAATAATGTAATTAAGTTTATGTAAAATTAATATAATAATGTAATAATAATTTATACAATCAATGAAATATTGAAATGTTGAATGGCTGTGGGTGTAACAATAAGCTCAGTGTTGGTGATGTAGGCCTATCCCACATTTAAAACTATTTCATATAGGTTATAACTCATTTAAATAATTAAAACTATTAAATATATAACTAATAAAGGCATGCACATAAATGCCTGTGAAATTAGCTCTGCCTGGCAGTATCTGGGCAGTATATGCGTGGTGTCATGTTTGACATATCAGGGGATATATGGCAACAAATACCAGAGATATCTTGGGTCATATAAGTAGCTAATACTTGAAACATGGATCATATCTGGTGAGTATATGAAGTCAGGATATCTGGCATGTCGTCGCAGTGCCATTCAGGAGTTTTGATATGCTCCGGATATGCGAAATGGGACAAAAATATCAGGAGCATATCAACCAATATATTCCCTGATATTCCACATATCAGGAAATATATCACGATGAATATCCCCTGATTCAGACCCTTTTCACCCAGTGTAGCATCTCATACACTACACAGCAGTGCACACTAGCAGTGCACACTAGCATCTAATACACTACACAGCAGTGCAC
>NC_085007.1:3045881-3048381 GCF_963854185.1 Sardina pilchardus | reverse complement strand
ATGTAATAAATGACGCTGTTGTCACTTGTTATTCAGCAAATGATTGGCATTACACATTCTCTGTTACCTTTTGTGGCTTAGTTGCCCATCTCTTATTCCCCAGCACCACATTTCACCTCACTGTTTGTGTCACACATTGTGCATTTTAGCAGTATTCACGCACACACCATTACACACACAACACACACAGGAAAGGGCAACTATACACGAACACATTACAGTAGCATTGCATAACCCCACATTTACTCGCACCAATTGCAACACAATGCATTCTGGGAGTCCACAGTCCGGCACCAGTAGGCTCTGTTCCTTATGATATGCTGTATGTTGTACAGGGATAATGATTCAGTAGGCTCCGTTCCTTATGATATGCAGTATGTTGTACAGGGACAATGCTTCTTGCTGATTTCCCACTCTAAATCATTTGGATAGGTTGCTCGGGTTTCATCTTCCCAAACCAGCTCTCTCACACACACTCTCTACTGCTCTGAGCTCTCTCACACACACACACACACACACACACACACACACACACACACACTCTCTCTCTACTGCTATGACTTATTCCCAGGTGTGGAAGAGTGAGATGAGAGATGTGTTTGATGTGTCAGGTGACAGGTGGTTCACTGGGTTGTTTTGGTAACACACTAGAATAGCGGATAGTAGTAATAGTTACTTACAAACTTATATAAATGACTTAACGTTACTTACAAACATATATAAATGACTTAACGTTACTTACAAACTTACAAACATATATAAATGACTTAACCTTACTTACAAACTTATATAAATGACTTAACCTTACTTACTCACAAACTTATATAAATGACTTAACCTTACTTACTTACAAACTTATATAAATGACTTAACGTTACTTACAAACTTATATAAATGACTTAACGTTACTTACAAACTTATATAAATGACTTAACATCACTTACAAACATAAATGTTTTGTTCATAATTAGATAATCAGAAGTTACTCATGTACAAACATGTAAACATGTTTTGATAATAATTAGTTCACTATTAACTAATGTGTTAAACATGCTTTACTAGTCTCCATTATTCTAAAGAGTTACTTGAGTTTCTAGAGAGTGTCTTCTGCTGGATGGAAGTATTGTGTAATGAGAGCAGCGCTTGATCAAGAGCTGGTTTTAGGAAAAGAGGGAATTTTAAAAGTTTGAGCACTCCCTTGATGAAGTGAAAGTGCCTGAGTGGAGGAGTGGGGTTGAGAAGAAGAGGTGGAGTGCTGCTTATCCATCATTTAGTCAGCCATCACTTAAAGTCAACTCTAAATGCTATTTACAACAGGAGAGAGAAACCCCATTTCACTGAGACCTTTCATCCACTTCTCCTCTTTAATATTTCATCCCTCCCCTTCATCAGCCCATTGGAGACCATTCAGCTGTAGTGCTGTTGGCACACTCTAAATGAAGGCAGGCCATTATAGGGGAAGCCCATTACCCAACATGGATTTGGTCCAATTTACGACGAGGTCCTTCTAAAGTACTGGACGTGCCCTGCCTGCCACGGGCGTCTCCAAGCGAAGTGGCCAGAAGCTGAGGGTCTTGCAGCACTCCTGGGGCTTTGGGGCTGATGGTGCTGATGGTGCTGATGGTGCTGATGGTGCTGATGGGGCTGATGGTGTTGATGGTGCTGATGGGGCTGATGGTGCTGATGGTGTTGATGGTGCTGATGGGGCTGATGGTGCTGATGGGGCTGATGGTGTTGATGGTGCTGATGGTGCTGATGGGGCTGATGGTGTTGATGGTGTTGATGGTGCTGATGGTGCTGATGGGGCTGATGGACCCTCATGGTGCTGATGGTGCTGATGGGGCTGATGGGGCTGATGGACCCTCATGGTGCTGATGGTGTTGATGGTGCTGCTGATGGTGCTGATGGTGCTGATGGTGCTGATGATGTTGATGGTGCTGATGGAACCTCATGGTGCTGATGGTGCTGATGGTGCTGATTATGCTGATGGTGCTGATGGGGCTGATGGTGCTGATGGTGCTGATGGTGTTGATGGGGCTGATGATGCTGATGGTGCTGATGGACCCTCATGGTGCTGATGGTGTTGATGGTGTTGATGGTGTTGATGGTGTTGATGGGGCTGATGATGCTGATGGTGCTGATGGGGCTGATGGTGTTGATGGTGCTGATGGGGCTGATGGTGTTGATGGGGCTGATGATGCTGATGGTGCTGATGGACCCTCATGGTGCTGATGGTGTTGATGGTGTTGATGGTGTTGATGGGGCTGATGGTGTTGATGGTGCTGATGGGGCTGATGGTGTTGATGGTGCTGATGGGGCTGATGGGGTTGATGGGGCTGATGGACCCTCATGGTGCTGATGGTGCTGATGGTGTTGATGGTGCTGATGGTGCTGATGGTGTTGATGGTGTTGATGGTGCTGATGGTGCTGATGGGGCTGATGGGGCTGATGGGGCTGATGGTGTTGATGGTGCTGCTGATGGTGTTGATGGTGCTGATGG
>NC_085007.1:3038381-3040881 GCF_963854185.1 Sardina pilchardus | reverse complement strand
CAACAAAGCACCCCAGTGAAAGACAAACCTGTCGAGTACTTCGAAAGATGACATCAGGAGTGATGTCATCACGGATGTAATGCCAAACATCAGCACGTTCCAAACATTCAGGCACTCTTGTGTTCTTCCATTAGCCCACCATATCCGCAGGCTCGATCGCTAAAAGAAATATATGGGTTGTGACTTAATGAACATATGGGTCCCAAAGCAAGAACAGTTAAGAACCACTGTAATGGATCCTGATATCCGGACTGAGGGAGTCTACTGACTTGAGGAGATTCTAAACAACAAACAACTGTGAGGAGGACCGGGGAAGGAACGGCAGGCAGAGGAGAGACGTAAAGTTTTGGTGAGTGACTCAGTGATAACGGTGGCTAACACGATGTCTGCATCGATGACATTTGTCTTATCTTGGTATCGTTTAAATAAAAAATATATTTGCTTTAGCAATCATACTTTCGACATTGCTGTTGATCAAACTCTTGGAATTATGACAATATTTCACGACAATTGGGCAGCATGGCAAATAACAGCAGTTAGGCCCATATTTCTTCTCTCGCGACCTTCTGCCAAATAAGTTGCAAAGTGTATGAGTGGAGCAGCTCCAGAACGGTAGGAATGTTTACTGGATTCTGGACTTCCTAACCTACAGACCTCTTCAACCATCACCCTGAACACCTAGCCTGGCTAGCGCCTACCACTTCTCAAATGGGATGTGGTCTGGCAACCAGACGTTCATTTTCTCGTATTTGAAAAAAATGCCCAGATCCGTTCATTGGCCACCACGGATGTCTATAAAATGCGTCCATGACAACAACCCGGCTCTCAACACCAAGGAGACCAAAGAGCTCATTGAGGACTTCAGGAAGTCTAAAGCTAGCTGATGGCTGCAGCAACTCGACCTGGGTAAAACCAAAGATCCTTAAATATTGACAAGATAGAGCAACGTAATGCATCTCTATGGAATGTAACAGGGTGGTCAGTGCAACCACCCCAAATCTGTAGCCTGACTACGCCACCCTGGGGCCTAGCGCCTCAGGGAATCTTTAGGAGATTGACACTTTTACAGAGACTGAGCTGCACAGGTTCTATCAAGCATAAGGAGACATGAATTCCATAAATAAAGAATTTTATTTAACACAAAAGAGACAACACAGACATTCTAACAAAGGCAGACAGAGCTTGCCTGAGGGGGCAGGCTAATATCAAGGGTGATAAGTTTGTACCCAACACAGCAATTCTACAGTATGAAAGTGTTAAGAAGTAATGCAGCTCTCCACAGCAAGCAACTCTCAGTACACACACGTGCAATTACTATAGTTCCCCAGCAGGTGACTAGAGGGCAGAAGACACAGAGGCAGCAGTCAGTCCATCCTACTACAGAAGCAAAATTCGAACAGTTCCGGTCTGCTTAAAGGGGCGTGTTACAAAGACGTCATAGTGGGATATCGATCTCTGTCAGATTGGCAAGCAGTTCAGTTCGAATGTTAGCAGGTCTGCTTAAAGGGGGATTTAGCCCCCCTCCCCCTTGTAAAGACAGAACGCGGAAATGATCGAACGTTTGCGCCTCTCGCTCCGCTTTAACCCTCTCTGGTAAAACCGCTTGTTTTAGAGGTTCTTCCGTACCGACAGTTCTTGGTGACATTGAGCAAAAGAGATCTACTGTATGTGGAACATTGCAGGAGGCAGGAGGCGAGACGCTTCGCTCTCTCAGAAGAGAGCCGGGTCTCCACAGCGCTCTGTGCGCTCCTGCTCCAAATAGAGGTCCTAGTGCTTCACGTGGAATCAGCTGCCGGCACAGAAAGTGTGTTACGGGTAAAGAGTTCTCAACGGGTCGGGTCAGAAAGTGTGTTATGGGTAAAGAGTTCTCGACGGGTCGGGTCAGAAAGTGTGTTACGGGTAAAGAGTTCTCAACGGGTCGGGTCAGAAAGTGTGTTATGGCTAAAGAGGGATGAAGTAGAGAGGAGCTGCAGCCTGGTCTGACTGCGGAACTGGACCGCTGTAGAGATGCTCACACACCGGGAGAGAGGGAGAGAGGAGAGAGAGAGGGAGGGAGGAGGAGAGAGAGAGGAGGAGAGAGAAAGGGAGGGAGGAGGAGAGAGAGAGGAAGGAGAGAGAGGGAGGAGGAGAGAGAGAGGAAGGAGAGAGAGAGGGAGGAGGACAGAGAGAGGAAGGAGAGAGAGAGGGAGGGAGGAGGAGAAAGAGAGGAAGGAGAGAGAGAGGAAGGAGAGGGAGGGAGGAGGAGAGAGAGAGAAGTGAGAGAGTGGGAGGCTTTGAGAGAGGAAGAGGGAAAAAGGGGAGGGAGGCTCTGGGAGAGTCTACAGGGATGGTGTCACAGTCTAATAACTCCATTAGTTTGTTTGTGTTTGTTTGTATTTATAGGCCTGTATGTGCGTGTAAATCTGTGTGTGTTTGTGTTTGTGCGAGTAATTTATTCATTCAATTGTGTTGACTCATTGTTATTGACATGCCAAGAGAACTAATGGTTGTGTAGCCCTCC
>NC_085007.1:3033381-3035881 GCF_963854185.1 Sardina pilchardus | reverse complement strand
ATAGAGAGAGTCGAGGTGAAGTAGACATCTTTAGCCTTAGTCTGCCCTATAGCTGTATTCATTACTGCCTATAGACATCTCCCCTATAGCTGTATTCATTACTGCCTATAGACATCTCCCCTATAGCTGTATTCATTACTGCCTATAGACATCTCCCCTATATCTTTATTCATTACTGCCTATAGACATCTCCCCTATATCTTTATTCATTACTGCCTATAGACATCTCCCCTATAGCTGTATTCATTCCTGCCTATAGACATCTCCCATATAGCTGTGTTCATTACTGCCTATAGACATCTCCCCTATAGCTGTATTCATTACTGCCTATAGACATCTCCCCTATAGCTGTATTCATTACTGCCTATAGACATCTCCCCTATAGCTGTATTCATTACTGCCTATAGACATCTCCCCTATAGCTGTATTCATTACTGCCTATAGACATCTCCCCTATAGCTGTATTCATTACTGCCTATAGACATCTCCCCTATAGCTTTATTCATTACTGCCTATAGACATCTCCCCTATAGCTGTATTCATTCCTGCCTATAGACATCTCCCCTATAGCTTTGTTCATTACTGCCTATAGACATCTCCCCTATATCTTTATTCATTACTGCCTATAGACATCTCCCCTATAGCTGTATTCATTACTGCCTATAGACATCTCCCCTATATCTGTATTCATTACTGCCTATAGACATCTCCCCTACAGTTTTATTCATTACTGCCTATAGACATCTCCCCTATAGCTTTGTTCATTACTGCCTATAGACATCTCCCCTATAGCTTTAGTCTGCCCCATACCATACGCTGCAACTGCATACAGTCTGACACATGCACATATAGAATGTATAATGTGACACACACAGTGACAAATAAATAAACACAAAAACAAACATATACACACACTCTCTCTGTGTCTGTGTAACTTACATACACACACTCTCTGTGTGTCCATGTGAGTTCTGGACTCTGTGAACTGGCCCCCATCACATCAGTCCTCCTGCACATGCATTGCATTCAGTGGAGGCACACATCTACTGACCATATTAGGCAAACATCTACTGACCATAACATACTGACCATCTACTGACCATAACATCTACTGACCATATTAGGCACACATCTACTGACCATATTAGGCAAACATCTACTGACCATAACATACTGACCATCTACTGACCATAACATCTACTGACCATATTAGGCACACATCTACTGACCATAACATCTACTGACCATCTACTGACCATAACATCTACTGACCATATTAGGCACACATCTACTGACCATATTAGGCACACATCTACTGACCATAACATACTGACCATCTACTGACCATAACATCTACTGACCATATTAGGCACACATCTACTGACCATAACATCTACTGACCATCTACTGACCATAACATCTACTGACCATATTAGGCACACATCTACTGACCATATTAGGCACACATCTACTGACCATAACATCTACTAACCATATTAGGCAAACATCTACTGACCATAACATCTACTGACCATATTAGGCACACATCTAACCATATTAGGCAAACATCTACTGACCATAACATCTACTGACCATAGTAGGCACACATCTACTGACCATATTAGGCACACATCTACTGACCATATTAGACACACATCTACTGACCATAACATCTACTGACCATATTAGGCACACACATCTACTGACCATATTAGGCACACATTTACTGACCATAACATCTACTGACCATAACATCTACTGACTATAACATCTACTGACCATATTAAGCACACATTTACTGACCGTAACATCTACTGACCATATTAGGCAAACATCTACTGACAATAATATCTACTGATCATATTAGGCATACATTTACTGACCATAACATCTACTGACCATATTAGGCAAACATCTACTGACCATAACATCTACTGACCACATTAGGCACACATCTACTGACCATATTAGGCAGACATCTGATGTGAGCATATGACCCAGGCTGGGTTGATATGAGCGTATGACCCAGGCTGGGCTGATGTGAGCGTATGTCCTTGGCTGGGCTTGCCTTTCTTTATCACAGTCTGATCAATAATCTATTCCAGGGGCAGGAAGTCCGGGTCTTAATTGCTGGTTGGGCGATTAGCCGCTTGTGTAAACGCTGCTGTGAAACCTCCCCACTGACCCTCCGCTGACCGGCCTCATCTCCACCTGCCAGTGGACGAGCAGCCGCGGCCAATCAATCAGCCTGAGGCACGCCGCTGCTGCTGCCGCCCAGGGCCCCTGCGGATCTCAGCAGCTCAGAGGGAGGAAACGCGCAGTGCTTTGAACTAGATGTGTTGACGGAGGAGGAGAACAGTGGAGTATCAGTGTGTGTGCGGTGCAGTGCACATTTGAAGCCATGTGAGCTGTCCTCATCTAACACCTTCACTATGACAGGTGTGCCCACACAGTCTCGGCTCAGCTTCTGTAGTTTTATATAGCTACAAAGAGCTCTCGT
>NC_085007.1:3005881-3028381 GCF_963854185.1 Sardina pilchardus | reverse complement strand
TCATATACAGTACAGGTATGTTTTCATGTCAGGATGTGTACAGAATTGGCCTGTTTGAAGTGCAGAAGCAGGGTGGGGCTCTTCTGTGCATATGGATAAAAGCAGCTCCTCCGCTTTGCTTGTGAAGCACTTTGGACACAATTAAAAGATTAGCATTGGAGGATATAAGGCTCCTTTGTGGTTGATAAGATATTAAAAGCTCAGAGATATATGAAGGTGCTATACAATTTTAAGCTTTGTAAGTCTTTAATATAATCTTAAAATCAATTCTGTATGAAACAGGGCACCAGTGCAGTCCAGCAAACAGTGGACTGGTGTGCTCTTCTGGGTCTTAGTTAAAGAGAAACTAGGCAGGATTGGCGATTTCATCTCCGGTTTCGGTTTCGCTTTTCGTTTTTGCTCGTTTTATGCTTGCATATTTCTCTGCAGAGCTTCCCCTACAGCTTTAGCGTGTATATTTATACAAATATAGGCTATATATATATATATATATATAGCCTATAAATAAATTGCAAATGGTTATTTTTGTTCCTTACGCGTTTCAGACTTCCAGATGTAAACAAGGAGCGATCGTCTCCTGCACAAACTGCAAGGTTGCAATAGCGGATAGGGACACTGTCTGGGGGCGGAAGAAATATTACTGTTTTCGATTAAACTGGTCAGTCAAGCAAAACAACGATTTCTAAGCGATTTTATGACTATGAAAAAGTTGCATAGGGTCTCTTTAAAACACAGCGCTGATGTGCTGTCTTCTGGGTCTTAGTTAAAACAGGGCTGATGTGATGTCTTCTGGGTTTTAGTTCAAACACAGCGCTGATGTGCTGTCTTCTGGGTCTTAGTTAAAACACAGCGCTGATGTGCTCTCTTCTGGGTCTTAGTTCAAAGTCTAGCACCAGAGTTGTGTATGAGTTCCAACTTCTTTCTTTGCTTTTGGAGACCAGTGAAATAAGCAGCACTTTGGCCATGTCTCGTGTGGAGATACGCTGTGCGCTGTCTTTACTGATGTGGGGCTTGACCCTGTGCGCTGTCTTTACTGATGTGGGGCTTGACGCTGTGCGCTGTCTTTACTGATGTGGGGCTTGACGCTCTGCGCCGTCTTTACTGATGTGGGGCTTGACCCTGTGCGCTGTCTTTACTGATATGGGGCTGTAAGCTCATCTCTGCATCTAAGATGGCTTGTTACTTTTGACTTGGTGTACCAGGTTCCCAAGACTACTAAGAATGGTGTCTTGTTGTGATTTGGTCCATCCAAACATATCTCTGTTTTATTGTCATTTGATTGTAGCTCATCACTGCGAGCTACAACGTATCTCTGTTTTATTGTCATTTGATTGCTGCTCATCACTGCGAGCTACAACGTAGCTCTGTTTTATTGTCATTTGATTGCTGCTCATCACTGCTTAATGGAGGCGAGATGCGATGAGGGAGCAAAGGCCATCTGGGTTGGTTGGCTCCACAGAAATATAGAATTGGGTATCGTCTGCATATGGGGAAGTTTATCTTGACTTCCCTAACGGAGGCAAATATGGGGAAAAGCAGACAAAGTATACAAAGTAACATAAAGAACATAAAGCTCTGGAAATATGAAAACACTGCATATCATAGACATATATACACTGCATAAGTTTCTGATGTCATCCTGGAGTTGCTGAGGGGCATTCCCATAGATATATAAAGCCAAGGGCGTAACTTTGGGTCTACCATTGGGGGGGTTAAACTTGAGGCATATTTATCAATTTATTTATTTATTTAATTTATTTAATAATTTTCTTGTGCAAAAGGTAACATGCTAATTTGCCGTTCCTTTATTAGCAATACATCATAATGATATAGGCTAGGCTACTTAACGTAAATGCAACTGTTCACTTGACTGTTTGTGCCATAATGACACAGTAGTTAAATTCAGTGTGCTCACATGGACCGTCTTGTGTGTAGGCCTATGTATAAAGTGTGCGCCTGCACTAGCCCTATGAGCCCTAGGCTGTTTTAAGGGCATTTTCACTACCTCTAGTTAGAAGCATTTATCCTGGTCATTGTAAGTGCCATTCACACATGCTACATATTGTTTTTTTCAGCACAGTCTAGGCTACCCAGATCTACCACATGTATTAATACTTGCATTGATTTTATTTAGATTCTTAAATAATAAAAATGTAAAAAGCATACTATACAAATTCCTACATTTCGACGTGTATCTCACCACAGCTTACAGCTCGACATGACTTTCATGGTTGTGTAGACCTGACTGCCCTGAAAATTGCAATATAAGAACCATGGTGGAGAAATGACTTTTTGACACTTTTTGTGCTCCATATTTGTGACACTAGCTGATCTGACCTGACTTGTTTGCGTGGTAGCACACATGACGTGCACAGATGATGATTCTCTATAATATTTTTTTACTGCATTGCAATGAACAAAGTAAAGGCAAAAAAGTGTTTATTTGTCAAACAAATTTGGATGCAATATGAGTCTTGAATTGGATACCATACAGGAGTTTGCTAGGATCTCAAAACCGTATTATGAACGTGACTTGCCATAGAGAAACTGAAACACATGGTAACGTTGGATTATGGACATAGCTATTATGCCACACAAAAACATGGGGTAAGAGGAACTAAATGAAGTAATTATTTTGCTGTCACTTCGTCTGTTTTATGGCCTAGAAGGTTGTATGTGGTATCTGTGGATAGCTCTAGCTCTCCCCTTTCATCTGACATGCATATCTTTAATCTTTCCGATGGTGGGTTCGCGTGTAATTCAAGCGAGCGGGTGAATGCAGAGCAATATAGACTGTAAATATGATATACTTTGATTTAACTTCATGATTTTATTTTAGTTTCATACTTGATCGTACAGACAAGTGTCTAGTCTCGCTGGAAAGCCCCGGTTCTGCTCTTTCGTGCAATATAGGCCTCATCTCGCTGTGACCAACTATCCCTGAGCAATGTAACAGAGAAGAATGGGTGTGTTTTTGACGCACTTTGCGTCCGTCGGGCTCTTAGGGCTAGCCAGCCAACTCCAGTCAACAAATCATCAGCTAATTTAACAGCTAACTTAGCAATAGGGGTATACCTCCATTTGGTCAGGATTTTTCCTATTTTTGGTTGGTGTCAACCAACAATGGAAAAAATGCTGTCTGGTTGCCTTTCAATGTCTTTTTCATCTTCCCACCTGAGTTGAGAGCTTTCTCCAACCATTCATTCCAGCGACTGCGCAAAATAGTAAACAAACTTTCGGTAGAGAACGCAAGTTGGGTAATACCAAGTAGTCGGTGGGCAGGGGGGTACATTTCAGAATATTTTTTAAAAATGATACTATCTTGCTGGAAAATGAAATGAATAAAGAAAACGAACAAAAAATATTCATCCAGAATATTTCATATTCAGTGTAATCTGAATTATGTGATGATATTGAGGGGGTTATATTATCTGATATGATTTTTGGGGGGGTCATGACCCCTGTAACCCCCCCGCAAATTACGCCCATGTATAAAGCTTTTATATCTATGGGCATTCCAATGAGTTGATGGTCATATTCAAATTGGAAACACACTCTGGAGTTCTCATGACGTGTACTCAAGGTTCCAAATGGAGCAGTTCCATCTCAGAACCAGCCGAGCAGAGCAGTTCCATCTCAGAACCAGCCGAGCAGAGCAGTTCCATCTCAGAACCAGCTGAATGGAGCAGTTCCATCTCAGAACCAGCCGAGCAGAGCAGTTCCATCTCAGAACCAGCTGAATGGAGCAGTTCCATCTCAGAACCAGCTGAATGGAGCAGTTCCATCTCGGAACCAGCTGAATGGAGCAGTTCCATCTCGGAACCAGCCGAGCAGAGCAGTTCCATCTCAGAACCAGCCGAGCAGAGCAGTTCCATCTCAGAACCAGCCGAGCAGAGCAGTTCCATCTCAGAACCAGCTGAATGGAGCAGTTCCATCTCAGAACCAGAGCAGCCACAGGAATGCTGGATCTGGCGTTAGATGAGCTGCCTCTGGAGGTCTGGCAGGTATCTTGGCACCTGCAGGTCTGGTAAGGTATCTTGGCACCTGCAGGTCTGGTAAGGTATCTTGGCACCTGCAGGTCTGGTAAGGTATCTTGGCTCAGTCTTGTCTTTGTGTTCAAGCGGCAGCAGTAATCCCATCTGTTGCATAACACAGTGTGCCCACCTTGCGTAACAATAAGGGAACCAGTGTGCCCACCTTGCGTAACAATAAGAGACCCAGTGTCTAGGAACAAGGAAGTGAAGTAATGCGGAACTCCCCGAGGGGAGAATGAGGCACTTTTTTGACACTCATTCACAGGCCTGTAGGCGTTTATCTCGTCCTTTCATCAGAAATGATTAGCTGCTCGCTGTGGAAGTTGAGCTGCACCTTTTACACAGCTGCTCTGGAGTACAGCTGTATAGAATTATTATTATTATTGTGTAATATTGCGTATAATATAATTACCTTTTCAAAATGAAAAATGTGCAATGGTACTGACTCTGTTTAGAAAAGCTGTGAAGAGACAAACTCCCTCCCCTAACCTCTTCATGACTGTCCTTCTCCTCTCTTCAAAACACATATCAAGAGCTTTTGTCTAATGACCACTTCTCCTCCACACCCAACACATAACCCTTTTGTCTAATGACCACTTCTCCTCCACACCCAACACATAACCCTTTTGTCTAATGACCACTTCTCCTCCACACCCAACACATAACCCTTTTGTCTAATGACCACTTCTCCTCCACACCCAACACATAACCCTTTTGTCTAATGACCACTTCTCCTCCACACCCAACACATAACCCTTTTGTCTAATGACCACTTCTCCTCCACACCCAACACATAACCCTTTTGTCTAATGACCACTTCTCCTCCACACCCAACACATAACCCTGCACACTCAGGCCCGGTTTGGTTTGCCTGGTGTTTGTATTTTCATTGTTGTATTTTCTTGGGTCTTCCCTCCTACATGTACATGTAAAACGACGTTGGGTTTGAGAAAGGCGCTCTTTAAAAAGTTTTATCATTTATCATTATAAATGACTAATGAATCATCATGCATACAGTGCGTGAATCAAATATAAACCTTTAATAGATGTGCACACAGTATAAAAATATAGACAACAGAATATCACAGAGTTATTAATCACAGAAATACCGCCTCTGACTGAGAAGAGCGCTACGATGTCCAATGTGCTATACACACGGAACACAGAACAGAGAGAGCTTTGAGCCTTTAAAATAAGGAACATCTCATGGCAGTTATTGTTCTGAGGCAAAAGTGCATGTAGACATCAGGGTTCCACATCTGTATAGACACACGAGAGTTCCACATCTGTCTAGTCGCTGACACATTATTACAGCAGCTTTTCATCTGGTTCCACTGTCTTGGGCAGCCTTCAGACAACAGATGTGACCTATTCAACTGTCACAATCACACACACACACACACACACACACACACACACACACTCAAAAGCCACATTCTCTCACTGTCACACACAAATGGATCCACTCACACACACGCGCGCATTTCAGGAGACATCAGTGCAGGACTTAGTGTCTGCTGTTTCCGCAGTTCTTCCCTCGAGGCTTCTGGTTCTTGCCTGTGAGGAGACAGAGAGGTGCAGATGCCGGTTAAGTAAGCAAGTGGGCAAGTATGCAAATTAAGTATGTGAGTATGCAAGTGGGCAAGTATGCAAGTTAAGTATGTGAGTATGCAAGCAGGCAGCTTCAGTGAATACACAGGAAGCTTCGGATTAAGACTGTTTAGACTAGATCACTCCCTAGGACACACACACACACACACACACCAGAGGATAGCTAACTGACCGGAACAGATTTGGCCATGATCCTGCCCTGATGCGGGCAGATCCTTTCCCCTGATAGTGTGTGTGAGGAGTACACACTCACCTCTCCTGCCCCCTGATAGTGTGTGTGTGTGTGTGTGTGTGTGTGTGTGTGTGTGTGAGGCGTACAGTACACACTCACCTCTCCTGCATCCTGCTGCTGATTTCCTGTTGAGCTTCTTGATGACGTGCTGCACCCACTTTGTTTTGTCGGCAGGCGGAGCACACAGCTTCTTGTTCCTTTTAGTGATGAACCTGTGTGTGCACAACACCACCATCAGATCAGCCGCATCCTCACACACACACACACACACACACTCACACAACTCTCCCTTCCTCCTTCCCTCCCTGTCATTAGCGTATTAATGAGCTTGCCAGAGGGCACAAGATAAACACTGCTAACTGCTTTGTCAATAAATGATCGTCTCTGTTGTGTGTTGACGAGCCTGTGATGGAGAAGGGGGAGGGACTTACAGCGTTGCGTCCACTCTGCATCCTTCGCCGGCGGTCTGGACCTTGTAGGACTTCACGAGGCGAGGAGGGATGCGGGCGGAACTTGTCGCCAGGCAACAGTCAACGGCTCCCTCTGACCCTGCGGACGCTGAGGACGAGACGAGAGGAGAGAAAAGGGTGAGATGAGGACGAGACGAGAGGAGAGAAAAGGGTGAGATGAGCAGACCTGGGGGTCTCAGACGAGAGGAGAGAAAAGGGTGAGATGAGGACGAGACGAGAGGAGAGAAAAGGGTGAGATGAGGACGAGACGAGAGGAGAGAAAAAGGTGAGATGAGGACGAGACAAGAGGAGAGAAAAGGGTGAGATGAGCAGACCTGGGGGTCTCAGACGAGAGGAGAGAAAAGGGTGAGATGAGCAGACCGGGGGGGTCTCAGACAATAGCTCAGGTGTGCTCGTAGAGAGCAGGTGTCTTACCTGTTGCACAGTCCCAAAGCCCACAAGCCAATAGGACCAGAGCAGTGACTCGTAACAGCATCATGTCTCTGTAGTCAGTCACCTGTGTCTGTCTGGTCGAGTGCAGTCTACCTGTAGTACACCTGTGTCTGTCTGGTCGAGTGCAGTCTACCTGTAGTACACCTGTCTGTATGGTCGAGTGCAGTCTACCTGTAGTACACCTGTCTGTATGGTCGAGTGCAGTCTACCTGTCTACCTGTAGTACACCTGTGTCTGTCTGGTCGAGTGCAGTCTATCTGTAGTAAACCTGTGTCTGTCTGGTCGAGTGCAGTCTACCTGTAGTACACCTGTCTGTCTGGTCGAGTGCAGTCTATCTGTAGTAAACCTGTGTCTGTCTGGTCGAGTGCAGTCTACCTGTAGTACACCTGTGTCTGTCTGGTCGAGTGCAGTCTCTCTCTCTCTGTCTCTGTCTCTCTCGGTGAAGTGTGCAGGTGCTTCTGCTCCAGACGGTGAGTGCGGCAGGTTTATATAGAGCAGGTGAGTTTCACTTTCGTCCTGCCGCATGATTTCCCGTAAATGTGCGACTGAGGGGAATCTCTGGAAGCACGTCTGTAGGTGGCGCTGAACTGCTTATCAGATCTCCAGAGAAAGTTACGACACCCTGCGGGGGCACACACACAACACCAGGACACATTCCTGCTCAGATACGCCTGCCGCACGCACGTGGACTCTATTGTATGGAGTGAGTAGATATGTGCGTGTGTGTGTGTGTGTGTGTGTGTGTGTGTGTGTGTGTGTGTGTGTGTGTGTATTTCCTCTAATCACCACATAAGTGCATATAATAACAGAACATAATTACTTTGCCACTTCTCAACATGTATTGAAGAGGAAGAAGTTGGTGTTTGGGTGTGTGTGTGTGTGTTTGTGTTGGGAGAGGATAATGAGGTCAGGACAGTATGTCAGATTAGGTCATTAGTTTGTGTGCAAAGGCATACATGGTTTGCACGTGTCTATATGAGAGTGTGTGTGTGTGTGTGTGTGGATGTGTGTGTGGTGGAGGTTGTGGCTGTGTTATATGACTACACATCATAACAGAGGCGTTAGGAATGAGTAGAACAGAGCCCTCTACCCCCAGCATATAACCCAGCACCCAGCACCAGTGCTGTCATTGGGCAGCATATAACCCAGCACCAGTGGGGTCGCTGGGCGTGGCCATTCAGGGCTATAGCCCCAGATGTATTTTATTACCCCCGGTGACACCTTACATTTGACACAACACTTTTAGAGCTATGAGCAAAATAACAGAATCTATTTAAAGTTTTATTTCAATGGTGCATTAAAACCTTGAGATGAGACGGAGCTGTTCAGCAAATATAAGAGTAGGATACGGATGCTCCCACTCACCTGCATGCAGCAGGGCTAACTTATTCAGCGTTACCATAAAACACAACCTTGGCTACTTTGAGCCATCTCAAAGGGCTAACTTATTCAACGTTACCATAAAACACAACCTTGGCTACTTTGAGCCATCTCAAAGGGCTAACTTATTCAACGTTACCATAAAACACAACCTTGGCTACTTTGAGCCATCTCAAAGGGCTAACTTATTCAACGTTACCATAAAACACAACCTTGGCTACTTTGAGCCATCTCAAAGGGCTAACTTATTCAACGTTACCATAAAACACAACCTTGGCTACTTTGAGCCATCTCAAAGGGCTAACTTATTCAACGTTACCAAAAAACACAACCTTGGCTACTTTGAGCCATCTCAAAGGGCTAACTTATTCAACGTTACCATAAAACACAATCTAGGCTACTGTGAGCCATCTGTCTGCTCCTACCCCTCTCCCCCCCCCCCCCCCCCCCCCGGCTGACTGCTACTGGAGAAGAGGCATGAAGTGAAAAACACGCCGTTTACTCTGATCATGTGCACTGACTACATCTGTACCTCTCTTTCCCACTTCCCTCCCTCTCTCTCTCACTCTCCTTCCCTCCCTCCCTCCTTCCCTCCCTCCCTCCCTCACTCTCCCTTTCTGGCTTTGAGGTGCTTTTGTCCTTTGGCATCAGGTTACACATTAATCATGAGGGCAGAACACCGGCCCACCGGCTCCATCAGGTCCAACTCCGTCTCTTTTGTCTTCTGCTCAGCGGCTTAAACAGCAACTTGATACTCAACTCTCAGATTAAACTTCACGCTTGATGCATCTTTAGTCACTTATGGACAGATCTCTCTATTAGGGTGTGTGTGCGTGTGTGTGTGTGTGTGTGTGTGTGTGTGTGTGTGTGTGTGTGTGTGTGTGTGTGTGAGTGGACAGATATCGCTGTCAGGCAGAAAAGAGAACAAAAGGATCATGTGGCGATCGCACGAACACACTACGGCACCACACAGAACATCACATACGGCACCACACACAACATCACATAGAACACGGCACCACACACAACATCACATAGAACACACTACGGCACCACACACAACATCACATAGAACATCACATACGGCACCACACACAACATCACATATAACACGCTACGGCACCACACACAACATCACATAGAACACTCTACGGCACCACAGAACATCACATAGAACACGCTACGGCACCACACACAACATCACATACGGCACCACACAGAACATCACATAGAACACTCTACGGCACCACACAGAACATCACATAGAACACGCTACGGCACCACACACAACATCACATACGGCACCACACAGAACATCACATAGAACACGCTACGGCACCACACAGAACATCACATAGCACACAGCACGGCGTGTGTGTGAGAGTGAGTGTTGTGTGAGTGGAGTGTTGCAGTAGCTGTGATCAGCAGCAGATGTGCTGTGTGTGTGTGTGAATGCGTTTGTGAGTGCATGCGTGTGCGTGCGTGTGTGTGTCCTGTAAAGTGTTGAGTGGAGTGTTGCAGTGGCTGTGGTCAACAGCAGATGCACTTATAGACAAGAGAGGAAATCAATAAACTGACAGAGACATATGGCCTTACAAACTGCATGTGATTGGATACTCACCCACCTGCTTGCAAAATTGTGTGCATGTGTGTGTGTGTGCATGTGTTCTTATCATGGGTTTGATATGTGGATTGTGTGTCTGTGTGTGTGTGCGTGTTCTTATCATGGGTTTGATATGTGGGTTGTGTGTGGGTGGCTTGACAGGCATTATGGTTACTGCATGTGAGCTGATCACTCATAACTGACGGTGAATTGTTGAGACATTTGGAAATTTGGTTTAGTTAAAGGTGCTACATGTGTTTATTACATTCAAAGATGACGATGAAAAAGCAAGAGTTCAAGTTACACAGGCAGGGTCTCGCACCAATTACTCAAGGCTTTGCGGGTGCGTTTTAGGCAATGTAACAGTCAATGAAGAAAAAAAAACTCACACACCATTATTTGCCGTTGAAAAATAAATATAAAAGGCAAGCTAAATGAAGAAACTGTCCAAAAGCCTGCTCAGCAATGGCAGATCAATTTCCGACACTTGTTGTGTGACTGCACCAACTGACAGGCAGCTGCACACAGCTGACAAGGCTGGCTAACGAGCAGGAGGCAGGAGTGCCCTCGACACGCCACACCAAGGACATCCAGCTACCCACTGCTGCAGTGACAGCAGCCAGCCGAGAGGCCGCAGAGACGGACCATGCTGCGCTAAACACCTTTAGACAACAGCACAGAGACGGACCATGCTGCGCTAAACACCTTTAGACAACAGCGCAGAGAAACACCTTTAGACAACAGCACAGATACGGACCATGCTGCGCTAAACACCTTTAGACAACAGCGCAGAGAAACACCTTTAGACAACAGCACAGAGACGGACCATGCTGCGCTAAACACCTTTAGACAACAGCGCAGAGAAACACCTTTAGACAACAGCACAGATACGGACCATGCTGCGCTAAACAGCACAGAGACGGACCATGCTGCGCTAAACACCTTTAGATAACAGCACAGACATGCTGCGCTAAACACCTTTAGACAACAGCACAGAGACGGACCATGCTGCGCTAAACACCTTTAGACAACAGCACAGAGACGGACCATGCTGCGCTACACACCTTTAGACAACAGCACAGAGAAACACCTTTAGATAACAGCACAGAGACGAACCATGCTGCGCTAAACACCTTTAGACAACAGCACAGAGACGGACCATGCTGCGCTAAACACCTTTAGACAACAGCACAGAGACTGACCATGCTGCGCTAAACACCTTTAGACAACAGCACAGAGATGGACCATGCTGCGCTAAACACCTTTAGACAACAGCACAGAGACGGACCATGCTGCGCTAAACAGCACAGAGACGGACCATGCTGCGCTAATTAAGCCATAAGCCCCGAGAGGCCGTGGTTTTTACTGTACGTTTATGTCGATCTAGCAAGATTTCATGAAACAAAGGCACAGCAACGAAAAATGTAACAATGTATTCATAGATAATCATTCTTCCGCCAAGAAATATATTCCCTCCATATGAATGGTTACTTCTGTGCTAATTTTGTGGTAGCGCATTACTATAGAACGAAATGCGGTCAAGGTATTGTGATATTTACAAATTATCAAGGACCAGAACTATTCGTTTTAGAAACACCTTTAGACAACCACACAGAGACGGACCATGCTGTGCTAAACACCTTTAGACAACACCTGAGCCAAATCAGGGGTAGCACTGCTCATCACTTTATTAGTAGATTTATTTATCATAATATGATAATAACCAGATTAATCAGAATATCTCATTCATGTCGTTGCAGTTTACAAATCCTAAGGACTTTCAATGGATGTTACGGATGCCTCGTGTTTGCCTGGTTCTTTGTCATTATGCCGGTATGTGGGTGTGGGTGACGATGTGTCGCTGCTAGCCGCGCTATTCAAACACTCCGGTTTCTGAGATTAAAGTCTGGACACTCACAATCAAGAGGAGATGGGCTGCCAGGTGTGCATGAGGGTGTTTTAGTTAAACACCAGCATCTCTCCCATGTCGGCCACAATACAGCACAGACCACACAGAACACACACACAGCACAGCACACACACACACACACACACACAGCACAGAACACACAGAACACACACACAGCACAGCACACACACATACATACATACACACAGCACAGAACACACACACACACACACAGCACAGAACACACACACACACACACAGCACAGAACACACGGAACACACACAGCACAGAACACACATACACACAGCACAGAACACACACATACACACAGCACAGAACACACACACACACACATACACACAGCACAGAACACACACATACACACAGCACAGAACACACACACACACACATACACACAGCACAGAACACACACATACACACAGCACAGAACACACACACACACACACACACACACACGCATACACACCGAACACACACAGCACAGAACACATACACATACACACAGCACAGAACACACACACATACACACAGCACAGAACACACACACACATACACACAGCACAGAACACACACACACACATACACATAAACAAACACACACACACACACACAACACAGAACACACACACACACACACACACACATACACACAGCACAGAACACACACACACACACACACACACACA
The DNA here is from genome assembly GCF_963854185.1 of Sardina pilchardus. Lineage (NCBI taxonomy): Eukaryota > Metazoa > Chordata > Actinopteri > Clupeiformes > Clupeidae > Sardina > Sardina pilchardus. Next base: position 3,016,002 of record NC_085007.1, on the reverse strand, counting down.
GCACAGAACACACACACACACACACACACACACACACACAGCACAGAACACATACCTGTACACACTGCACAGAACACACACACACATACACACAGCACAGGATACACACAGCACAGAACACACACATACACACAGCACAGAACACACACACACATACACACACACATACTGTACACAGCACAGAACACACACATACACACAGCACAGAACACACACACACATACTGTACACACAGCACAGAACACACACACACACACACACACACACACAACACAGAACACACACACATACACACAGCACAGAATACACACAGAGCGATTACACCCCTGACTGAGATTTGCAGTCTAACAAATAAGAGAGTACTGTATGTTTTAGCATTAAGTGAGTCTTTTCTAAAAGGGACACACCTTCACATGGTGGTATTGATAGCACAATATAAAGATCAGCAGCAGAGAACTGAATGCAGACGCTCCTAATAACTGGCTTATTAAACAAACACGGTTTGTTGGGGAGAGAAAAATGATAAATTAGATGAATGGACCTGAACAAGGATGCACAGAATACACACACAGAGATTACACCCCTGAGACTTGCGGTCTAACAAATAAGAGAGTATGTTTTAGCATTAAGTGAAAACTGCAGAAAACTGAATGTAGACGCTCGTAATAACAGGCTAATTGGGGGGGATTAATGGACCTGAACGGACCTGAACAAGGAGGAACATGAATGCAGGGGATATCCTGTTTCATCCACACTAAAGCAGAGGACTGAGCCAGACACTTGTGTCATCACTGGCTTCTTATGAGCTCTTAGTGTGGTGAAGAGGGCATACAGCAGAACCATCTATTCCCTATCTCTTCCTGCTGCTCTTCCAGAATCATCTATTCTATCTCTTCCTGAACAGCAGAACCATCTATTCCCATCTCTTCCTGAACAGCAGAACCATCTATTCCCCATCTCTTCCTGCTGCTCTTCCTGAACAGCAGAACCATCTATTCCCATCTCTTCCTGAACAGCAGAACCATCTATTCCCCATCTCTTCCTGCTGCTCTTCCTGAACAGCAGAACCATCTATTCCCATCTCTTCCTCTTGCTCTTCCTGAACCATCTATTCCCATCTCTTCTTATGAGCTCTTAGTGTGGTGAAGAGGGCATACAGCAGAACCATCTATTCCCATCTCTTCTTATGAGCTCTTAGTGTGGTGAAGAGGGCATACAGCAGAACCATCTATTCCCATCTCTTCCTGCTGCTCTTCCAGAATCATCTATCCCTATCTCTTCCTGCTGCTCTTCCAGAATCATCTATTCCCATCTCTTCCTGCTGCTCTTCCTGAACCATCTATTCTATCTCTTCCTGAACAGCAGAACCATCTATTCCCATCTCTTCCTGCTGCTCTTCCAGAATCATCTATTCCCATCTCTTCCTGCTGCTCTTCCTTATCCCCATCTCTTCCTGCTCTTCCAGAATCATCTATTCCCATCTCTTCCTGCTGCTCTTCCTGAACAAAGTGCTTTTACCAACATGTGTGGCAGCTTCTCCAAGCTGGACTAGACTAGCCACACGACTTAGACACACTTTGCTGAGAGAAGATTTCAGATAGTCAGATATCCTCCACCGGAGTGCGCTAACTCGGTAGCGTAGCGACCAGGGGGTCAAGGCTGTGTTGATTAGCTTCGGCAAGTTAGCAAGCGCCATTTTCAATTATGGCGCCTCATGGAGCATTTAGAACCAGCTCCGTGCACGAAAATCCGTGTTGGGCACGAGCTCTCATGCGCGTACATGTTGGTGGACGGGTACCTACAGCCAATCATTACTCCGTGCGACACTCCACTGGACTCACAGGTGTGCGTTCCCGAGCAACTTTTTCTGCTTGTTGTTACGCGGCAAGCAAGGTATGTGCATTATCGCCACCCTCTGAACTGGAGGATGACTCTCTTTTTACAGAATGTCCAATAAAGATCAATGTAGGTCCATGCGTCATTTCCAGCTTTGGATCTTTGCGCATGGTCAGAGCCGACTGGCGCTGGATCGGAGCTCCAGTGTTCAATATGGCGTTGACGAAAATTGGCCGGATTTACTAGCCTAGCATCGGCCATTCATTTGTATGGAGGGCGGGACTTAGTCACGCTCTCCAGTTATATATAATACCTCCATGGTAGCGACAGACTCCGTGGAACTCTGAGCTCCTCCTCCTACAGCTTTACCACTAATCAGGTCAAGCCCAGAGAGAGGCGTAAATAATCTCCTCTGAGGAACCACCGGCCTGCTCATTTACACGATAGGTAAATCTTAAAGGACCATTTAAGGTGTCACTCTGTCAACGGCTTTTGGAGATTTATCTCCCATGATCTCTCCTGATGCACGGCTGCAAACATGCAACAGGTTTACACAAGTGAGCCGCCATGCCTACAGGCGCGAAACCGTTTCCTTGGCTACCTGCCAGGTAATCATGTTGAGTTGGCAGGGTGTTGCTCCTTGGCACGGCTGCTCATTGTGTCTAAGGCCGTTCATTAACCTGACGCGCACCTATACTTTAATAACCTGATGCCTACCTATTGTTCACTCATGAGTAAGAGAAAGGTCAGTCAGAGTGTTGATCTCAGCTTCATTAAGGTCAGTCACTGAGCGTTATTGATTCCAGCTTTATTGCACTTTACCACCAAGTGTATCTAGTGCAGGCCACCTAAGCATGATTAACACACAAAAAAGATTCCCGTCATCTGTGATTGGCTCTCGGCCGAGACGCGGAAAGCCCCTCAGAAGGTGCCAACTTCAGAGAAAGGGAGTGCCGCTCTCGCTTTCAGGAAAAGATCTCACTCTGTGCCAGCTGTGGTTAACAGCCAACTCGTTCTGTACTGTACCTGAGATGAGAGAGAGAGAGTGGGGGGAGAGAGGGAGAGGGAGAGAGAGAGAGAGGGGGGAGAGAGGGAGGGAGAGGGAGAGAGAGTGGGGGGAGAGAGAGAGAGAGAGTGGGGGGAGAGAGGGAGAGGAGAGAGAGTGGTGGGAGAGAGAGAGAGTGGGGGGAGAGAGGGAGAGAGAGAGTGGGGGGAGAGAGAGAGAGTGGGGGGGGAGAAAGAGAGAGGGAGAGGAGAGAGAGTGGTGGGAGAGAGAGAGAGAGAGCGCTACGCTGTGCTGCAGAGACGAGGCCTGAGATAAGAGTCCCGATGAGGGCTGTAAGTGGGCCAGTGCTGGCCCGGAGCCAGGCCTCACCTCAGTCTGCTGCCGTCCCGGGCTGGCCGCACTCTCAGACGACACGCATGAGGGCAGCGCACGGTCACGGCTCGTCCAGGAAGAGCAGACATCTTACCAGAAGGGCCCATCGGCATGCCTCGTTACTTATCCGGAATGTTTGGCCTCCATGTTGACATAACCTTGTGGTTATTAAGTAGCCAGAATTGACAGAGAAGGTGCAGAGAAGTTAATATTTGGTTTTGTATTCAGGGCATGAGTACTTATCCATATGCAATAGGATGTGACATTTTAACTGGCAAAAACACTCACAGGTCCCTCAGCACGTAGAACTATTGACAGCTGCAATCAAAGCAGCAGCATGCATTACAAGTCCTTGAAAGTGTTCCCACGCAAGCAGAGGACCTGTGAACTTGCACACTAGTGGAACTACTGTTCTGGAAAGCCCCGCACATGAGCCCCCATCCGACACTTCTTTACGAGACGGCGGCGTAGAGATAAGCCTCCGGAATTTCCAGCTGATACCGCCCCGCAGATAAGACATAACACAACCATCAACAATCACACGAGATAACACACGAGATAACACAACCATCATCAATCAATCACTGCAGCCATCTCCTCTACTGCTGCATCCTCTTACTAGAGCAACCTGCAGCGTCATCTCAGATAGTGCTCACAAGGCCCAGCTGTGGGAGGGACCCGCGCCGGATGTGGGCCGAATGAGGGTCGGATGAGGGCCGGTCGCTGCTGCTGACTGCAAATCAGACCACAGTGCCGGACCGACTGGATCTCTTAAACATTACAGGAGAACAGTGGCGGACCGACTGGATCTCTTAAACAGGATAAGAGGATCTCTATTACAGGAGAACACATCTTTTCAACAGAATCACTGATGCCAACAATAGAGGACTACGCCAGTCTAAAGAACTTTCACTGGGAACCAAAATGTTAATCAGAATATGCATAGCAACAAAATAGCACATAGCAATTAGCACATAGCAATTAGCACATAGCAATTAGCCTGGAAGACAGTCCAAATGTAACACCACTCACAAAATCAATCAAATTGTCCTGGCGGGCTTTATACAATGATAGGCAGATGATCAACGGTATTTATTCGTGTGGCCTAAGCACTTCGGTTGATTTTGTTTACAGAAAAAAAAACTGTTCTCTATAGAGAAGCTAGACGTTTAGACGTGCTATTGTCTTTTGCACAAGATATGGACAGCGCAATAACTTTAAAAAAAAAAAGAACAGAAAAGAGCGATTAAGGCATTTGTTGAGAAGGATGGTTTGGCTGTTGCCCCTACAGATTCACGGTAGGCTATTCCGTTGCTCTGATTGGCTAGGTGTGCAGAGGCATTTGTTCCCCTGTATTGGTTGAAACACGCCCCGTAATCACATTCCAGTGCTCCAGTTCCAGACTCAAATTCTGAATAGAACTGAATGGCTACGTCAAGCTACATACTGTAGGCGTCCATTTATGATTCTGTCGGCGGGTGCTCAAACAACTGAATGGCCAATACCAACGCCCAAAAACCCTAATGCAAAACCATGGCACATTCATTGTTGCTCTAGGTTTTTATGACTAACAAGTCTAACAACTTTCCGAAATCAACAGCAGCCTACACACACACACACACACACACATATCGGGTAAGCTACTCTTATCAAGTTAATAGCCTACAGTTTGTGTTACCCCCTCAGAAATGTCTTAAATACTATTCAGTACTCTTTCAGTCACTATGCACTATGCCTAAAAAACACATGCATGATCCAACCTTTGACTCCTGAACCCTAGAAACACTAGAAAACATTCACTATGTTTTTATAAACAGAAATGACATTTTGTGTGGACGTCTCACCCAGTCATGCCTATCCAACCAGCTAGATTTCCAGCTGAAAGAATGCATTAAGTTGCGTATGTTACAAACCTAGCATTCGTTTAGTATCATTAGGTTGCGTAAGTTACAAACCTAGCATTTGTTTATGCATCCTTAATGTTGTCAGTGCAGGACTGAGAGCCTACTCAGTCGCTCTGTTCCAGTGGACATGCCTTTACTATTATAGCCTTAATATAGGTCTACTCATTATACAGTAGTAATTGTCCTTAGGCTACATTGTCTGTGTAGAGAAGTTGTAACCAGACTTCTAGTAAGGCATAGCGGAAGAATCAGCTGGCAATGGATTGGAAGTGACTGCTTTTCTATCTGTAGCCATGTAATGCTTATTCTGGCTATGACAAGGTAACCTGCAGAAGTGTGTCAAATAAAGTTCTGAGAATTAGCGATTAGCTAGTTCAGCCAGTTAGCATGCCTGGCAGCCACCATCTTTCAACATGGAGACTGACATGTGAGCTGTAGACAGTAATCGTCCCATACGGACCTTCGTCTCAAGATGGTGACTGGAATACTACAAGATGGTGACTGTAAGGTACAACACTGACATTAGAGGCCTTTTTATACCCTTCCTTCACACACTTCCTTTAAACCCTTCCCTTACACACTTGAGCGGCAGTGGCTCAGGAGGTAGAGGAGTCGTCCAGTAATTGGAAGGTTGCTGGTTTGAGCCCAACTTCTTGACCCTGTCCAAGTGTCCTTGAGCAAGACACCTACAGTAACCCCAGTGCTCCCGATGAGCAGGTTGGTGCCTTGAATGGCAGCCTCCACCATCAGTGTGTGAATGTGTGAATGTGAGGCATATGTAAAGCGCTTTGGATGCTCGCAGAAGCCGATAAAAGCGCTTTATAAATGTAGTCCATTTACCATTCCTTTCAACCCTTCCTTCACACACGTTCTTTAAACCTTTCCCTCACACGTGTTCTTTAAACCTTTCCCTCACACACGTTCTTTAAACCCTTCCCTCACACATGTTCTTTAAACCTTTCCCTCACACACGTTCTTTAAACATTTACCTCACACACATTCTTTAAACCCTTCCCTCACACACATTCTTTAAACCTTTCCTTCACACACTAGATTTAGAATACTAACGTATATGAATGAGTCTCTGTGGGCTGTTCTAGGGTCAGTGTGAGGTGAAGTGGGTCCAGGACTAGAGAGAGGGATTCACCAGAGGACAGGAGGAGAGCAACGACTAAAAGTGTACAAAGAGCGCCCCCCTCTGGACACATCACTGTGTGTGTGTGTGTGTGTGTGTGTGTGTGTGTGTGTGTGTGTGTGTGTGTGTGTGTGTGTTTAAAAAGAACACAGGTCTTTGAGGTTGTACAAAATATTTAATCAGATATTCATTAGTAAGATTTTCCATTTCATTTCCATTTCATTTCAACACAATTAATTTTCAGGAGAATTTTCAAGAGTTCATCAACATCACCCCCTCTTAAGATCAATAAAACCAAACCAATCAGCCCAAACTCAGGAACACGTCACAAACCACAGACAACACTAAGGCAGCCTCCATCAGCCCACACCACCCAACACTAAGGCAGCCTCCATCAGCCCACACCACCCAACACTGAGGCCGCCTCCATCAGCCCACACCACCCAACACTAAGGCCGCCTCCATCAGCCCACACACTAGTCAGCTCGCTCCATGCACACCTAACACACAGCTATTGCGTCATGGCGACATCACCCTGAGCTCCCAGACATCAGCAGAACCGAGCCAGAATCAGACCAGAACCGAGCCAGAAGCAGGCCAGAACCAGACTAGAACTGGGCCAGAACCAGGTCAGAAGCAGGCCAGAATCTGGCAGCGTCTGGGTGGTGATTTGTCTGACTCTGTTTCCCTTGCATGCGGCAGTTACTAGCAGAAGCCAAAGAGAAGACGGTGACCCTCCTCCACGAGGAACCGTAACAGAACCTACACTTAGAACCACACAGAAATAAATAACAGTCAGTAGAGGCGTACAGAGTGGAGACTTCATTCAGGACGTCACTCAAAGGCATGGCATGTGTTAAAGCTTGTGACCTGTAAACCGTCATGGTGAAGAGATGCTGGCCAAACCAAGGACACACAAGACAAGCTGCAGTTTCAGCTCCATTCAACACGTTAAAAAACACGCAGTTAATACCGGGTGAGCTACGTAACGCACGTCCAGACACAGACCAATGAAAAGATGATTATTGCTGTGAGATGACGTCATCAGGAGGAGATCCCCTACAGTCAGGTGACCCTAACCAATGACCAATGACCATGCACATTTATTAAGCATTCCCCATTCATAGCCCACACAGTTATTAAACATTCCCCATACACACAAACCCCACACATACCCTGAACACACATTTATTAAATATTCCCCACACATTAAACACACAGCAATAAGACAGGATTTACATGTTGTGCTGAGACTCCATCCATCCATTCATCCCTCATTCATCAATCCATCCATCCATCCCTCCCTCATTCATCCATCCATCCATCATCCATTCATCCATCCATCATCCATCTATCCCTCATTCATTCATTCATTCATTCATTCCACCCCTCCATCCCCCCTTCCATCCATCCCTCCCTCATTTATAAAAGTGATTCTTCACACCAAGCAGCCCACCAGCCCTTCAGGAGGTCACTCAGAACACACACCAACCTCCAGTCAGGACACAGTACACATACCTCCACTGGCATACAAGTACACACACACAGTACACACACCCATAAAAGTGGTAAGTATTGTGGAGAGGAGAGGAGAGGAGTCCTCGCCCGTCTCTCATTAAAACAACAAGCCAGACTGAGTGAGCTCCTACGTTCAGACGGGCAGTGCAGCTTCACATCAGATGGCTCAATGCTTTCACACAGTTTGAGTTGCAGTAGAAAGTGTTGTTTCTTTTTAAAAAATGACAAAACGTAGTGTCTCCCAACAGCAGTTTCTGTTCATCAGTGACTTCTCGTGCCTTTTCTGACCCCCGGTGTGTGTGGGGGGGGGGGGGACACCTTTGAGTTCAACTTTCCAAGTCCTGTCCTTAGTTGGTCCTGAATGGCAGTTGAAGTTGACTGAATTGTGACCATTCCCATGGTAACCTCGAATTTCAAGGGTTCTGAGTTCCCAAGGTCGAGGTGCAGGGCAGTAATGGCGGCAGAGGTGGTGCATTGTGGGTATTGTAGGCAGTGTTACCTGGAGGCATCGGGCAGGAGTCTCTTAAACCAGCCGCTCACCGCCACGTCCACCCTCAGAACCAGAGCCACGCCCAGCAGCAGGAACACACTGCCCACCAGGAACCCACTGGCCTCAAACATCAACCTACACACACACACACACACACACACACACACACACACACACACACGATTGGCCTTAAGCAATGGGCATAGATTAGGGTACAAAGCAGATCCACGAGTACATACAAGGAACTGATCTAGACTGAACACATTAGTCAGCTATAGAAGCCTGTGAGGAAGAATAGATCAGGTGCTTTCTAGTGATCTTAATGACTTTACTGTCTATTTCATCTTCTCAATCAAGATTACATAGATGCATAGAGATACATAAGACAGATCAGAGAGATGCATAGAGATACATAAGATAGATGGACAGATAAGAGACGCATAGAGATATATAAGACTAGAAAAATATGAGGCTAGAAGATTCCATCATAATTCTGCTTCAAGTGGGCAGTCATCACTCTGAGTTCTGGTCACTGAAAAGGGAATATAACAGACCCCAGATGCATGCTGTATGTATGATTTTATATTGATTTTATATTGATTTCTATATCTCTCTTGGAGAGTAACGGTGCTAATAGTGAAGGCCTGGGCAGGTGTGTGACAGGATGAGTGTGTGTGGGATCAGGGGTGTAACAACATCGATACGCATCGATGTTTAGTTTCACATTAACATTTTCTCCACATAAAATAGATCTCTTGCCCTCCTAAACTGTAGATGGCAGCATGCAGGCTTGTTGTAGTACACCTCACGTTGAGAGTCTACACATCTGCCTCGACTTGTTGCCGTCAAAGTAGTGGCAGAACTGTTGTAGCGGTAGATGTAGCCTGTAGCACTGATAGCAGCTAAGAGAACAGAGTCAGACTAGTGGCAGAACTTCTGTAGCGGTAGATGTGGTTACGTGCTGCCACTCAGACATGCCACCACTACGACATGCTTCCATTTAGACATGCCTCTATTTCGACATGCTGCTATTTCGACATGCTGCCAATCCGACACATTTTAGTACCCCCATTCCGACAGTTTACAAATCCTATTTTTTTCCATGTCAATTTAACGGACCCTATATGAGCCCGACGGACGCAAAGTGCATCAAAAAACACACCCATTCTTCTCTGTTACATTGCTCCGCGATTATTAGTCACATCGAGATGAGACCTATATTGCACGAAAGGGCAGAACCGCGGCTTTCCAACGAGACTAGACACGTGTCTGTACGATCAAGTATGAAAATAAAATATAATCATGAACTTAAATCAAAGTATATCATATTTACAGTCTATATTGCGTTCACCCACGCAGCCACTGCTCTCGCTTAAATTACTCCGGGACCAGGCATCGTACAGACATCACACGCATATCAAATGAAAGAGGAGAAACAGAGCTTTCCATCGATACCAAACACATCGATCTTTTTGTGTTATACAAACAGACGAAGTGACAAACAAATAAGAATGTCATATAGTTTCGGCTACCGCTACTTTCGTTTGATTTACTCATGAAACCGTGGTCAAAAAGATATGGCTTGCATGTCAGATAAAAGAGGAGAGCTAGAGCTATCCACAGATGCCAAATACAACCTTCTAGGCCATAAAACAGACGAAGTGACAGCAAAATAATAACTTAATTCAGCTCCACTTAGTCCTCGAATACATCTTGCCATGTACAGAACTGCTCTCACTTCTCCGAGTCGCGCACGCAACAGACACATAACCATATCAAGAAGTCTTCACAATGACATTTTAAATGTGAATCTTTATTATTTCACACAATTGGATATAGTTATGACATTTATAGCCTATT
>NC_085007.1:2998381-3003381 GCF_963854185.1 Sardina pilchardus | reverse complement strand
ACACACACACACACACACACACACAGGCCTACTCACACACACACACACACACACACAGGCTACTCATGGGCACACACACACACACACACACACACACACGCACACACGCGCACACACGCACACACAGGCCTACTCACGGGCGCACACACACACACACACACACACACACACACAGGCCTACTCACACACACACACACACACACACACACACACACACAGGCTACTCACAGGCGAAGAGGATGTGTGAGGAGAAGGTGTTGAGGGTGACGAGGGTGGCGGGCAGCAGGGTGCCCGTGTGCCCGTCGGGGAAGCCCACGAAGGCCGCGCCCCACTGCAGCGACGGGAAGGTGGGCAGGTGCCCCGTGGCATGGAAGAACTGGCACGCCGCCAACGACCACAACACCACCGGCGCCCAGGGCACACTGAAACTAGCTGGGGGGGGGGGGGGGGGCAGAGGAGAGAGGGGGGGGTCAAATGGATGCATGTAGGGACCTCACCTAAAGCCTGCTGTGGGAGGAGGAGAGAGGGCATTAGCCCTCAAGACAGGGTGAACAGAATATGACTGAATAGAAACTCCTGAATATACTGAAGTTTTCCACTGCAGGTGCAAAACACGGACAAATTTACAATTTACAAGCACAAGCACAACACAACACAATAATTAGCGTTCATCCATTGAGAACTTCACTGACAAATAGCTGTTTGTCTATGACTACTGTAGTGAAAGCCCTAACTGGACGAGTAACTCACTAGAGTAGTGTAAACCCTAACAGGAGGAGTGTGGTATCTCACTAGCGTAGTAAACCCTAACTGGATGAGAAACTCACTAGTGTAGTGTAAACCCTAACTGGAGGAGAAACTCACTACTGTAGTGTAAACCCTAACTGGAGGAGAAACTCACTACTGTAGTGTAAACACTAACTGGAGGAGTGTGGTAACTCACTAGCGTAGTGTAAACCCTAACAGCACAAGTGTGGTAACCCACTACTGTAGTGTAAACCCTAACTGGAGGAGTGTAAACACTAACTGGACACATAACTCACTACAGTGGTGTAAACCCTAACAGCACAAGTGTGGTAACTCACTACAGTGGTGTAAACCCTAACAGCACAAGTGTGGCAACTCACTACTGTAGTGTAAACCCTAACAGCACAAGTGTGGCAACTCACTACAGTGGTGTAAACCCTAACAGCACAAGTGTGGCAACTCACTACTGTAGTGTAAACCCTAACAGCACAAGTGTGGTAACTCACTACTGTAGTGTAAACCCTAACAGCACAAGTGTGGCAACTCACTACTGTAGTGTAAACCCTAACAGCACAAGTGTGGTAACTCACTACAGTGGTGTAAACCCTAACAGCACAAGTGTGGCAACTCACTACTGTAGTGTAAACCCTAACAGCACAAGTGTGGCAACTCACTACTGTAGAGTAAACCCTAACAGCACAAGTGTGGCAACTCACTACTGTAGTGTAAACCCTAACAGCACAAGTGTGGTAACTCACTACTGTAGTGTAAACCCTAACAGCACAAGTGTGGTAACTCACTACTGTAGTGTAAACCCTAACAGCACAAGTGTGGCAACTCACTACAGTGGTGTAAACCCTAACAGCACAAGTGTGGCAACTCACTACTGTAGTGTAAACCCTAACAGCACAAGTGTGGCAACTCACTACTGTAGTGTAAACCCTAACAGCACAAGTGTGGTAACTCACTACTGTAGTGTAAACCCTAACAGCACAAGTGTGGTAACTCACTACTGTAGTGTAAACCCTAACAGCACAAGTGTGGTAACTCACTACTGTAGTGTAAACCCTAACAGCACAAGTGTGGCAACTCACTACTGTAGTGTAAACCCTAACAGCACAAGTGTGGTAACTAGTGTAAACCCTAACAGCACAAGTGTGGTAACTAGTGTAAACCCTAAGGCAGGGATCACATTAGCCACCGGCAAGCGGCAGCGGCAAGCGTAACGCAACGCTCAGACCATAATAATACATCCAAAACATTATATCTCGTTGCTAAGTTCAATCTTTGTTGCTACGTCCTTAGACAAATCTGATTGGTTAAAATACCTAAACATTCCAAAACTGATTGTGACGAGCCGAGCGTTGCGCTTCAAAGTTGAACCAAGTTCAACTCACAGTTTGCTCAACGCTAGCGTTACGCTAGCGTTGTCACCGTTCCGCTGCCGAACCATAGAAAACAATAGGAAACCTGCCGCTTGCCGCTGGCTAATGTGATCCCCGCCTAACAGCACAAGTGTGGTGACTCACAGGCGTAGTCCCCCTGCTGGCCGGAGAGGGTGGTGCAGGCGGCGTGTATGTGCAGCAGGGCGGAGGCCTCCAGCAGCAGCAGCAGGAAGGCGGGCGCCATGCTCTCCGGGTGCAGCAGCAGCAGCGCCGTGCCAACCGTGCCCACCAGCAGCAGCAGGGGCGCCGAGTACACCGTGCCCAGCCCGTACGCCTCCACCGCGGGGCGCCCGTCGTCCTCCTCGCCGTCCGTGCCACCCTCCGCCACCGGGCCGTCCTCCAGCGAGCGGCGAATGCGCTGGTAGAGCTGCGGGATCAGGTGGTGCAGCTCGGCCTGGGGGCTGATGCCCGTGCTGGCGCGGTAGCGCGGCGGGGGGGGGGGCATCAGGGAGGAGGCGGCGCGGTGGGTGCCCGCCGGTGCCCGTGCCCGGTGCTTGACGAAGACGGTGAGCGGGTCGATCCACAACAGCGCCACCCCCAGGCCCAGCAGGGCGAAGGCGGCGCGCGGCAGCACGGACTGCGCCAGGCGGATGAGCTCGGACAGGCCGCGGAAGCTGTCCTCGGGCGTGGCGCTGACGGCCCAGTGCAGGCTGGTCATCACCGCGGCGACGGGCAGCAGCCACCGCGCCACCAGCACCACGGGCGTGCCGGGCGCGTTGAGGTTGCCGTAGTGACGCAGCCAGCGGTACAGCAGGTGCGTCCAGGCGGCGAGGGCGGCCAGCGACAGCAGGTAGTGCAGGTTCCGCAGCCGGGTGTCCTGCACGCGCGCCAAGGGCGCCAGGAAGGGCGAGGGTTGGCACGACGCGCCCTGCTCCTCACGGCACGCGTGCAGCCCCAGCGTCAGGTACAGCGAGCCAATCAGCACGCTCAGGCTCAGGCACAGCACCGCCCCCTCACGCCGCACCACCCACGAAGGCAGAGGCAGCGTAGCGGCACCAGGGGGCTTCTGGGAGTCGGCCGCGGGCGGCGGGAGCAGCTGCCCGTCCCAGTGGAGACGCAGCGGCACGTAGAGGCCGAGCGAGCACAGCAGGAAGGTGACCACGCGGCCCTCCGCCATCACGTAGCTGTCCGACAGCAGAGAGGCGCAGCGCAGCAGCAGCACCAGCAGGGCGGCGCTCACCAGCTGAGGGGGAGAGGAGGAGGACGACGCGCGGCCTTTAGAGGAGTGTGTGGCGCTCGTGAGGGGAGAGGACGCCGCCGCACGGCCCTTAGAGGAGTGTGTGTTGCGGCCGCGGCTACGGCTACGGCTACGCCACAGGAAGAGGACCTCAGAGGAGCCTGCGGCCGCCGCAAGGCACCACGTCGCGTCCAGGCGGCCCTGACACAGCAGCTGAGCGCCGGCCACACACGCGGCCACACACGCGCCGGCCACTAGGGGCGCCCTCACAGCGCCCCCCTCCAGCAGCAGCACGGCCGAGGAGAGCTCCGCTAGCACGTAGCATAGCACGCACGCGCCCAGCAGCAGCGCTGCGCCCGCCGCCATCTTGCCCGGGTGGAAGCGCGCCCAGGACGCCCGGCACGTGTCCCTCACGGAGCTCAGGTAGCGCTGCATGGAGCGCAGCAGCTCAGGAGACACCGCCGCCGTCGCCCCCTGCTGGCTGGAGGCCAGGTATGCAGACGACACGCGGGCGAAGGAGGCTCGCAGCTCGGACAGGCGCTCGGGAGAGATGTCTTTGGCCATGCTGGAGTACGTCTCCAGGAACCGGTGCACCTGCAGGGAAGAATAAAGAAGAACTAGAAAATGTAATTCCATGGAAGGAATTACCATTGCATGTAAATGTAAAAAGGTTGCTGTGTAAAACATTGTAGGCTATTAGTTAAAAAGACACAGGCTGTATGACAATAAGAATAGATGAATAACAACTCACTTTACAGTTCCACTGAAATTACTTGGAAACCCACATTTAAAAAGTGATTCATGAAAATGCATTAAAATTGTGGATAGTACTTTGGAAAATAAATCTTCATTTATTAAAATAATAGACTGAAACAAAGTTGCCAACTTCAAACGAGTTGCAAGCGCTGACACTTTGTTTAGTAGGCCTACTGAAGTTCACCAACGTATGATGTATGCAGCAACAGGTAGGCTGAGGAAATGATATAGCAAATATAACGTTAGCTAGCTTGCTAACAACAAACATGATGGCAATGATGAGAATGATAACAATGTAGCTTGTAGCCTACTGTACAAACGACTGAGAAGGCTTAAACCTAAATGGTAGCCTACAACTGGCATGTCTATCAGGTTGGACGCTGAGTTAAGACTGGCGTGGCTAGAAGCTAACGTTAAATTTGACTGTCGTTAGCTAAATATAGCCTAGTGCTTACGTTAGGGTTTGACTATGGTCCCAACGTCACTAAGAGCTAACCGGTTAGCCTACTGCAACGAAGCAAGATATGAGTGGGCTACTGCAGGAGACAAGACGAAGACGTTCCGTGGCATGGTATCAACGTTAGATTGCTTCTCCTAGTCACTAGTGTTTACAGCCAGAGAGGGTTAAAGCGGAGCAGATGGCTAAGGATTCTTTGCTACAGCTGTAGCTTAATGAGCAATACGTAACAATCAATTTCTGCCGCCAAAGTGTCTTAACGTTAAGTCTATGGGATTTTTGAACTCTTTTATCGTAAATATCTCAAAAAGTATAAAGTTCACAAATGTGAAAAATACATAGAACAAATCTCCGTTACAAGACCTGTGTATGAGTGTTTGAATGACGTCAAACGGTGCAGTGGTTTTAGAGCCTTTGA